>NC_057812.1:610721934-610916426 GCF_018294505.1 Triticum aestivum
AGCTAGCGGGGGAGGGTGCGGGGGGGGGGGATCGAGATCGAGATGAAGGGGGATAGTGATCGAGATTTAAAAATATTCATCAAATTTGAAAAAATATTCATGAATTCGAAAAGTGCCCATGAAATTTAAAAATATTCATGAGTTCAAAAAATGCCCATGTAATACAATCGAGAAATGAAGACTACGATTTAAATACAATCAATCTTAGCTAGCTAGCTATCTGTTCACAATCTTCTTGCCCTTCTTTTTTGCAAATGGAGTTCTTCTGTGGAACGGACATCCTTTAGGTAGGGTGGTCCTGCTTCTTCTTGTGGTGTATGCTGCTACTTCATCGTCGTCGTCATGTTCGATCTTCGGGTCGCCGTACTTGTCGAAGTCTTGCTCATTGGCTACTCCATCCATTCCGATGATCTTCCTTTTGCCTCTCCTCACGACAACGCGACTAGGCTTTGACGGGTCAGTAATGAAGAAGCATTGGTCCACTTGGGAAGCCAGTACCCATGGCTCATTTTTCACGGTGACGTTTGCGCCCGCGGTCTTGGATTTGGCTTCGGGTATAACCATGGTGGTGAAATACCGGTCTTCTTTTAGGACGCTCTTGGCCCATCTGACACGGAACATCGGGACCTTCTCTCCAGCGTAGCTCAGCTCCCAGATCTCCTCGATCCTTCCGTAGTATCTTTCCTTGTCGTTACCGGTGTAGGATTCCATCATTACCCCGGAGTTCTGATAACCATCGCTCTTCATGTCCTTGTCCTCGGTGTAGAATGTGTAACCGTTGATATCGTACGCCTCATAGGTCATCAGGTTGTGCTCGATGCCCTGTGACAAGGCGAATATGAGTTGTTCTTCCGCGGAAGAATCTTCATGTAAAGGGTACGACAAAAGCTTCTGCTTGAACCAACGCGTGAAACATGAGTTGTGCTCTTTGAGTATATCTCCGTCCGTCCTCTGTTGGCCTCGGTCATTGTACGTCTTCTCAATAAAGGTTTTGTGCTCTACCACCCAAGGATCGACCACGTCTATGTGTTGTAGCGCGACTAGGTTTGCTCTTTCAAAGTCGGCGAGTCAACCCTCGAAGTCGACATGCATTTCGCGGCGACCCTCACGGTGACCCCATCCAGCGAGCCTGCCGAGGTGCCTGTTGACGGGCAGACCAACGGGGTTCTCGATGCCTAGATAATTCGTGCAGTAGGAGATGCACTCTTCGGTCAGAAAGCCCCTGGCTATACTTCCCTCTGGACGTGACATGTTGCGAATGTATCCTTTGATGACACCATTCATCCTTTCGAACGGCATCATGCTGTGCAGGAACGTCGGCCCGAGTTGGATGATATCCTCCACGATATGGACCAGCAGATGCACCATAACGTCGAAGAATGCGGGCGGGAAGTACATCTCAAGCTCGCATAGTATCACCACGATCTCTTCCTGTAGCCTTCTGAGTTGCCTCACGCCAATCGACATCTGAGAGATGACGTCAAAAAAGTTGCATAGGCCAAATAGCGTTTCACGGACGTGTGCGTCCATGATCCCACGGATTGCAACTGGAAGTATCTGCGTAATCAGCACGTGACAGTCGTGAGACTTCATCCCGCTGAACTTCTGCGTCGCTGGGTCTAGGTATCTGCTTATCTTCCCCGCGTAACCGTAAGGAAGTTTTACTCCTAGGAGGCAGGTGAAAAACTGCTCGATCTCCTCCTAACTTAGAGTGAAGCACGTGGGAGGGTAGTCATTTCCGGTATTCTTGGCCTTTTTGCCTTTGCGACAACTTTCTGTGTCCTGCTTCGCCTCATCATCATCATCATCATCATCATCATCATCATCATCATCATCATCATCATCATCATCATCATCATCATCATTAGCGTGAAGCTCCTGCCTGATGCCCATTGATTTCAAGTCTGCCCTTGCTTTCGGCCCATCTTTGGTCCTCTCTGGCATGTTGAGCAGGGTACCAAGCAGACTCTCGCACACGTTCTTCGTGATATGCATGACATCAAGGCTGTGAGGCACACGGTGGATCTTCCAGTACGGCAAGTCCCAGAAAATAGACCTTGTTTTCCATACCTTCAGCAGCGGCTCTCGCACCTTTCGCTTCTTTCCCGGCTCTGGCGCCTTTTGCTTCTTTCCCGACAGTGGACAGTCTTTCCAATTTTTCAACAGCTCATCTATTTCCTCGCCGCTCCTCGTACACGGGCGTTTTCGGGGTTCGGTTTCACCATCGAACAGATCCTTGCGTTTCCTCCACGTGTCATCGTTGCGAAGCCACCTTTGATGTCCCATGAACACGGTTTTCAAAGACCCGGGATCTCTATCTAGCTGGCGATACGTTGTGTCATCCATGCACCTTACGCATCCAGAAAATCCATGGACTACCTGCCCCGCGAGATATCCGTAACCGAGATAGTCGTGCACCGTCGTGAGCAGTGCGGCTCTCATAGGGAAATATTCTTTCTCTGCGGTGTCCCATGTATTAGCTGGCATTTTCCATAGCGTCTCTAGCTCCTCCTTCAGCAGCCCCAGATACAGATTGATATCGTTCCCTGGTTGTTTCGGCCCTTCAATTATCATACTCATGTGAATGTACTTCCTCTTCATGCACAACCAGGGGGGGGGAAGGTTGTACATCCACACAAACACAGGCCAGGTGCTATGTGTGCTTCTCTGGCTGCCAAACGGATTGACTCCATCGGTGCTCGCGCCCAACACGATGTTCCTTGGATCCTTCCCAAATTATGGGTATTCGAAGTTCAACGCTTGCCACTGGCTCGCATCCTTAGGGTGACTCAACATCTTGTCTTTTTTATTTATCTCCGGATCATTTCCGTCATCTTCCCGCTTCTTCTCCTCCCTATCTGCGTGCCAACGCAGGAGCTTTGCTACCTTAGGGTCCGCGAAATACCACTGCAGACGAGGAGTGATCGGTAAGTACCACACCGATTTTCGAGGAGCTTTCTTCCTCTTCTTGTATTGAGTGACGCCACACACCGGACATATGGTAGACTCCACGTGCTCGTCCCGATAAATGATACAATTGTTCATGCACACATGGTATTTCACGTGCGGTAAATCCAGAGGACACACGATTTTCTTCGCCTCCTTGAAACTGGTCGGGCACTTGTTCCCCTTGGGAAGACGTTCGTGCCAGAATGACATGCTCTCGTTGAAGCATGCATCGGTCATTTTGTGTTTTACCGTCATCTCCAGAGCCATGAGCGTTACTTTCAGGCGGGTATCCTCGGGCCTGCATCCTTCATACAATGGAGTAACCGCGTCTATCTCCACTTGATCCAGCTTGGCTTTCTCTCGGGCGACAGCTCTTGCGTTATCCATCTGCTTGAGAAGCAGCTTTTGAATATGAGGGTCCTGCACCCAGCCTCCATCGTCGTCTGCTCCGGCATCTTCATCTTCATGATCATGCCCTTCGTCTTGATCTTCCTCATCATCATGTACGACATCTTCTACATGATGACTGTGTACAGCATCACCGTCGTGATCATGTCCTGGAGATTCTTCGTCTTCTCGCCCGCCCTCGCCGCGGTGGTACTTGTCTTGTTGCCCTTACTCATTTCTTGCCCAGCCCCCATGGACGACTTCATAGTCATCTTCATCACCTTGCCACCGATAGCCATCCATGAAACCACGCAAGAGCAGGTGGTCCCGCACCTGCCCGGAATCCGGGTCCGCAATAAGGCTCTTCAGCTTGCATCTTCAACACGGACATCTTATCTCCGTCTCGTTCTTTTGAAGCATCTCGGCCTTCGCGGAGCTCAAAAACCTATTCATGATGCCTTCAGTCATCGTCCGGACCATGGTCGCCTGCGGGGTAGAGCAAAACAATATTTTAGAACCAAGAATTTTTTTGGCATGACCTTCCCTAAAAATAGGACCAAAAAGAATGCATAGTGCCAAAATTCTCGCTGAAACGGAAATGAATCAAAACATTCTGGCAAAATATTGGCAACTATCGCATTTCAAATACCGGTACCTTCAAACACAAACATATATGCAACACCACAAACACATGCAACACCACAAACATACATAGATCTAGCTAGGCCACAAAAAGTGCATGTGCACGTTGTTGGAGCGAGCTAGGGAGAAAAAAAGTAGATCTACATCATGAAGATAGATTTCCCCTTACTTACCTATCAAAAAAGGTAATTTCACCACTTAATTTTGATGAATCTATGGTGGAAATGAGGTGAGGAGGAGGAGATGGCCGAAAGCTTGGAGAAGGAGGTGGAGGGAATGAAGTGGGGAAAGTGAGTGGGTAGGTGTGGGGCTGTCCAAAATATCTTGTTGGGGTCCCAGGTTACTAATGGCGCACCACCAACAAATGCGCCATTAGTAACCCTGGTTACTAATGGCGCACCTGCAGGTGGTGCGCCATTAGTAGTTTTGCAAAAAAGTAAATATATATATATACTAATGGCGCACCGGGTAATAGTGCGCCATTACTAGTTTAAACTAGTAATGGCGCACTGTGAAACGATGCGCCATTAGTAGTTTTGCAAAAAAAAGAATAATTTTTTTTACAGTAATGGCACACTGTCTGCTTGGTGCGCCATTACTACTTAGAACTAGTAATGGCGCACTTCGACCTGACGCGCCATTAGTATGTATGGAAAAATGGAAAAATAATAATTTAATACTAGTGGCGCACCCTGTTTCTGGTGCGCCATTAGTGTCTTCCACACTAATGGCGCATCACCAACCAGTGCGCCATTAGTATATAGTAGTGGCGCACTGCTTCCATGGTGCGCCATTAGTATCAATCCTATCTATAGCCCTTTTCCTAGTAGTGCCAACTGCAGCCTGGAAATTAAGTGAGGTATTTGAAACATAAATTGGAAGTTAAGTAACTATTTGAAGGAAGTTTTTCATGAATGGTCTGACTGTGGTTATGTTTGTATTGCATTGTTTCTACCCCATACATTTATCAAATACAAACAATAACAATTGACGCAGAAAGCAACTGTAGTCCGGAAGTTAAGCGAACTATTTGAAGGATCTTTTCCCCCAACTATCTACAAATGATTATGTCTATACTGTATTGGTTTTTCCTTGACAAGGTTCATCCCATTAGCTTTATTTGGTGACACATAAGTGAAAGGATCGATATGGTTGACTAGAGGGGGGGGGGTTGAATAGGCAACTACCAATTTTTAGATTTTCTTAACAAATTAGGTTTAGTATAAAATAGGTTGTCTAGATGTGCAACTAGCTGAGAAACCTATATGATGGTAACAACAACAAGTGCAAGCAAGAGATATAACACAATAAAAGCTTGCACAAAGTAAAGGGAAGAGATAACCACAGATGGAGCTGATGGAGACGAGGGTGTGTTACCAAAGTCCTTCCCTTTGGGGGAAGTACGTCTCCGTTGGAGCGGTGTGGAGGCACAATGCCCCCCAAGAAGCCACTAGGGCCATTGTTTTCTCCTCACGCCCTCACGCAATGCGAGATGCCGTAATTCCACTAGTGGTGCCCTTGAAGGCGGAGACCGAACCTTTACAAACAAGGTTGGGGCTATCTCCACAACTTGATTACAGGCTCCCAACGATACCATGGTGCTTCACCATAATGGAATATGGCTCTGAGGTGACCTCAACCATCTAGAGTGCTCAAAAACCCAAGAGTAACAAGATCCGCAAGGGATTAGTGGGGGAATCAAATTTCTCTTGGTGGCAGTGTAGACCCGGGCCTTCTCAACTAATCCCTAGAAAATCAACAAGTTTGATTAGCAGCTCAGAACTCATGACAACTGTTGAATAGAGAAAAGTAAAGTCGGCATCCACCCCAGTCGGCTAAAAACAACTCAGAACATAGGCGTGGTGCCGTTACCAGAGAAAAGTAGATAAGGGCTCATCAAGATCATATTCCAGGTTCACGGGTACTTGTACAGGGCTCACTGTTGCCCTGAATCTTCATAGTCCTTTGTTACACTAAGGTGAATATCTGGCTTCCTTCACATATATCTAAGAATCTGATTCCCGAGGCAGACTTGTGTTCTGACTGATTTTTGCTTCTGAACAAACTTATGTGGATCTGACTCTTGGGAGGCACTGCCATATGCTGTCAATTCACAGTGTAATATCTTGCACCAATGCCGTACTGAGGACGGTTGAATGGCTTATGCTGGAAACCTTCGAGTGTATCTTGCTGAGGAAGACTGGGTATCATGCTGCAGAAGCTTCCCCCCTTAAAGACTTGCCGGGGAAGGACTCGGTAGCTTATGCCGGAAGCTTTTGCGATTGCTTACTGAAGAAGACATAGTATCTTGCATGGGAAGTCGTCCATATATCATACCGAGGAAGATACAGGAATCTTGCATTGGAAGATTCTCTGGTAGCTTGCGAGGAAAGAATGGGTTGCTTACACCAGAAGCTTCTCATTGTGATATGCAGACCGATTACCACATATACATACCATCTTAATATTTCTGTTGTTGATTACTGGTATGAAACGGGGTTTGCTGTACTATCCTTCTTTCTGAGCATTGCATACATGGCACATTCTCGCTTTCTTCTAGGTATATCATGTTTCAAAATCATCCTCAATGAAGAATCAAACCTTGCATGTCAACCATACCATTGACCGATGATAGACTGTCGATCTTGCACACAATTTATCTTGCTGATTTGATCATCACTGCTATGAGGAGTGCATACTGAGGTAGACTCGAATATTAGTACTATTGTGAGGAGGGCACACTAATGCAAACTTGATTATCAGCCTCACAATCAAAATTTTCCCATTTCACTTCAGTCGGCTAAGAATTCCATTCTGTTAAGCTAAGTTTCCAAATATTTGAATTCGTTGCTGATTCCTCTGGTCCAGTGTCGATTGACGAGCAACTTTAATAAGGGGAAAATTTGTAACACTGAAGGCCCACTAAAAGAAGCAAAAGAAACGACGAAAACAAAAGCACACAAAGCATACCAATAATACAATAATAATCAAGCAACATCACATATTCCTGCTACTCACAACAATAATATGCATGCACACCTAAGCACGCAAATCTCGAGGAAACTCTGGTATTACGATCTACTATGCTGTGGTGGTGTGCACGAAAAGTGAATCTGCGTGTGGAAGGAGTTGATGTAGCCAAGGCTACACCAAACGCCGGCGGAACACTAGTTGCCACTGAAGTAAATATGCCCTAGAGGCAATAATAAAGTTGTTATTTATATTTCCTTATATCATGATAAATGTTTATTATTCATGCTAGAATTGTATTAACCAGAAACTTAGTGCATGTGTGAATACATAGACAAATAGAGTGTCACTAGTTTGCCTCTACTTGACTAGCTCGTTGAATCAAAGATGGTTAAGTTTCCTAGCCATAGACATGAGTTGTCATTTCATTAACGGTATCACATCATTAGAGAATGATGTGATTGACTTGACCCATTCCGTTAGCTTAGCACGATGATTGTTTAGTTTGTTGCTATTGCTTTCTTCATGACTTATACATGTTCATCTGACTATGAGATTATGCAACTCCCGAATACCGGAGGAACACTTTGTGTGCTACCAAACGTCACAATGTAACTGGGTGATTATAAAGGTGCTCTACAGTTGTCTCCGATGGTACTTGTTGAGTTGCCATAGATCGAGATTAAGATTTGTCACTCCGATTGTCGGAGAGGTATCTCTGGGCCCTCTTGGTAATGCACATCACTATAAGCCTTGCAAGCAATGTGACTGATGAGTTAGTTGCAGGATGATGCATTACGGAACGAGTAAAGAGACTTTCTGGTAACAAGATTGAACTAGGTATTGAGATACCGATGATCGAATCTCGGGCAAGTAACGTACCGATGACAAAGGGAACAACGTATGTTGTTATGCGGTTTGACCGATAAAGATCTTCGTAGAATATGTAGGATCCAATATGAGCATCCAGGTTCCGCTATTGGTTATTGACCGGAGACATGTGTCGGTCATGTCTACATAGTTCTCGAACCCATAGGGTCCGCACGCTCAACGTTCGGTGACGATTGGTATTATGAGTTTATGTGATTTGATATACCGAAGGTTGTTCGGAGTCCCAGATGAGATCATGGACATGACGAGGAGTCTCGAAATGATCAAGCCGTAAAGATCTATATATTGGAAGGCTATATTCGAACATTGGAAAGGTTCCGAGTGATCCGGGTATTTTTCTAAGTACCGGGGGAGTTACGGGAATACGTGAGTACATATGGGCCTTAGTGGGCTTTAAGGGAAAAAGAGGAGAAGCCACGAGGGCTGGCCGCGCGCCCCATGGGCCTAGTCCGAATTGAACTAGGGGAGGGGCTGCGCCCCCTCTTTCCTTCTCCTCCCCCTTCTCCTTCCTTCCCCCTCCTAGTAGGACTAGGAAAGCAGGAATCCTACTACTAGGAGGATGATTCCTCCCCCTTGGCGCGCCTAGACAGGCCGGCCGGCCTCCCCTCCCTCCTTTATATACGTGCGGAGGGGGGTGATGGGGAACGTAGTAATTTCAAAAAAATTCCTACGCACACGCAAGATCATGCTGATGCACAGCAACGAGAGGGGAGAGTGTCGTCTACGTACCCTCGTAGACCGTTAAGCGGAAGTGTTATAACAATGCGGTTTATGTAGTCGTACGTCTTCACGATCGACCGATCCTCAGCACCGAACGTACGGCACCTCTGCGTTTAGCACACGTTCAGCTCGGTGACGTCCCGCGAACTCACGATCCAGTAGAGCTCAGGGAAGAGTTTCGTCAGCACGACGGCGTGGTGACGATGTTGATGAAGCTACTGATGCAGGGCTTCGCCTAAGCACCGCTACGATATAACCGAGGTGGATTATGATGGAGGGCGGCACCGCACACGGCTAAGAGATCAACAGACCAATTGTTGTGGCTAAGGGGTGCCCCCTTCCCCAGTATATAAAGGAGCTAGGGGGGAGGTGGCCGGCCAAGGAGGAGGGCGCGCCAAGGGGGGAGTTCTACTCCCACCGGGAGTAGGACTTCCTCTTTTCCTAGTTGGAGTAGGAGAGGAGAAGGAAGGGAGATAAGAGAGAAGGAAAGGGGGGCGCCGACCCCTCATTGTCCAATTCACACTAGAGGGGGAGGGGGCGCGCGGCTTCCCTTGGCCGCCCCTCCTCTTCTGCCACTAAGGCCCATTAGGCCCAATATACTCCCGGGGGGGGGGGGGGTCCGGTAAACCCCCAGTACTCCGGTAAATGTCCGAAACCTCCCGGAACCTTTCCGGTATCCGATATAGTCATCCAATATATCGATCTTTATGTCTTGACCATTTCGAGACTCCTGTTATGTCAGTGATCATATCTGGGACTCCGACCTACCTTCGGTACATCAAAACACAAAAAATCATAATACCGATCATCACAGAACTTTAAGCGTGCGGACCCTACGGGTTCGAGAACTATGTAGACATGACCAAGACACGTCTCTGGTCAATAACCAATAGCGGAACCTGGATGCTCATATTGGTTGCTACATATTCTACAAAGATCTTTATCGGTCAAACCGCATAACAACATACGTTGTTCCCTTTGTCATCGGTATGTTACTTGCTCGAGATTCGATCGTCGCTATCTCAATACCTAGTTCAATCTCGTTACCGGCAAGTCTCTTTACTCGTTCCGTAATGCAACATCCCTCAACTAACTCATTAGCCACATTGCTTTCAAGTCTTATAATGATGTGCATTACCGAGAGTGCCCGAAGATACATCTCCGACAATCGGAGTGACACATCCTATTCTTGATCTATGCCAACTCCACGAACACCATGGGTGACACTTGTAGAGCACCATTATAATCACCCAGTTATGTTGTGACGTTTGGTAGCACACAAAGTGTTCCTCCAATATTCGGGAGTTGCATAATCTCATAGTCATAGGAACATGTATAAGTCATGAAGAAAGCAATAGCAGTAAACTTAAACGATCAAGTGCTAAGCTAATGAAATGGGTCAATTCAATCACATCATTCACCTAATAATGTGATCTCATTGATCAAATAACAACTCATGTCTATGGCTAGGAAACTTAATCATCTTTGATCAATGAGCTAGTCAAGTAGAGGCATACTAGTGACGTTATGTTTTTATATGTATTCACACATGTATTATGTTTCCGGTTAATACAATTCTAGCATGAATAATAAACATTTATCATGAAATAAGGAATTAAATAATAACTTTATTATTGCCTCTAGGGAATATTTCCTTCAGTCTCCCACTTGCACTAGAGTCAATAATCTAGATTACACAGTAATGATTCTAACACCCATGGAGTCTTGGTGCTGATTATGTTTTGCTCGTGGAAGAGGTTTAGTCAGCCGGTCTGCAATATTCAGATCCGTATGTATCTTGCATATCTCTATGTCTCCCACCTGGACTTGATCCCGGATGGAATTGAAGTGTCTCTTGATGTGCTTGGTTCTCTTGTGAAATCTGGATTCCTTTGCCAAGGCAATTGCACCAGTATTGTCACAAAAGATTTTCATTGGACCCGATGCACTAGGTATGACACCTAGATCGGATATGAATTACTTCATCCAGACTCCTTCATTTGCTACTTCCGAAGCAGCTATGTACTCCGCTTCACACATAGATCCCGCCACGACTCTTTGTTTAGAACTGCTCCAACTGACAGCTCCATAGTTCAATATAAACATGTATCCGGTTTGCAATTTAGAATCGTCCGGATTAGTGTCAAAGCTTGCATCAACGAAACCATTTACGACGAGCTCTTTCTCACCTCCATAAAAGAGAAACATATCCTTAGTCCTTTTCAGGTATTTCAGGATGTTCTTGACCGCTGTCCAGTGATCCACTCCTGGATTACTTTGGTACCTCCCTTCTAAACTAATAGCAAGGCACACATCAGGTCTGGTACACAGCATTGCATACATGATAGAGACTTTGACTGACACATAGGGAACACTTTTCATTTTCTCTCTATCTACTACAGTGGTCGGGCATTGAGTCTTACTCACCTTCATACCTCGTAACACATGCAAGAACCCTTTCTTAGCTTGATCAATTTTGAACTTCTTCAAAACTTTATCAAGGTATGTGCTTTGTGAGAGTCCAATTAAGCGTCTTGGTCTATCTCTATAAATCTTGATGCCTAATATATAAGCAGCTTCACCAAGGTCTTTCATTCAAAAACTCTTATTCAAGTATCCCTTTATGCTATCCAGAAATTCTATATCATTTCTAATCAACAACTTGTCGAAACCCTTTTGCAACAAGTCGAGCTTTGTAGACAGTAGTATTACCATCAGCGCCAGTCTTCTTCTTAAAGATCCATTTATTCTTGATGGCTTGCCGATCATCGGGCAAGTCAACCAAAGTCCACACTTTGTTCTCATACATGGATCCCATCTCAGATTTCATGGCTTCAAGCCATTTTGTGGAATCTGGGCTCATCATCGCTTCCTCATAGTTCGTAGGTTCGTCATGGTCAAGTAACATGACCTCCAGAACATGATTATTGTACCACTCTGGTGTGGATCTTAGTCTAGTTGACCTATGAGGTTCAGCAATAACATGATCTGAAGTTTCATGATCATCATCATTATCTTCCTCACTAATTGGTGCAGGTGTCACAGGAACTGGTTTCTGTGACGAACTACTCTCCAATAAGGGAGCAGGTACAATTACCTCATCAAGTTCTACTTCCTCCCACTCACTTCTTTTGAGAGAAACTCCTTCTGTAGAAAGGATCCTTTCTTAGTAACAAATGTCTTGCCTTCAGATCTGTGATAGAAGGTGTAGACAATAGTCTCCTTTGGGTATCCTATGAAGACACATTTCTCCGATTTGGATTCAAGCTTATCAGGTTGATGCTTTTTCACATAAGCATCACAGCCCCAAACTTTAAGAAACGACAACTTTGGTTTCTTGCCAAACCATAGTTCATAAGGCGTCGTCTCAACGGATTTTGATGGTGCCCTATTTAACGTGAATGCAGCTGTCTCTAAAGCATAACCCCAAAATGATAGCGGTAAATCAGTAAGAGACATCATAGATCGCACCATACCTAGTAAAGTATGATTACGACGTTCGGACACACCATTACGCTATGGTGTTCCGGGTGGCGTGAGTTGCGAAACTATTCCACATTGTTTCAAATGTAGACCAAACTCGTAACTCAAATATTCTCCTCCAGGATCAGATAGTAGAAACTTTATTTTCTTGTTACGATGATTTTCCACTTCACTCTGAAATTCTTTGAACTATTCAAATGTTTCAGACTTATGTTTCATTAAGTAGATATACCCATATCTGCTCAAATCATCTGTGAAGGTGAGAAAATAACGATACCCGCCGCGAGCCTCAACATTCATCGGACCACATACATCAGTATGTATGATTTCCAACAACTCTGTTGCTCGCTCCATTGTTCCGAAGAACGGCATTTTAGTCATCTTGCCCATGTCCCATGGTTCACAAGTACCAAGTGATTCATAATCAAGTGATTCCAGAAGTCCATCAGTATGGAGTTTCTTCATGCGCTTTACACCAATATGACCTAAACGGCAGTGCCACAAATAAGTTGCACTATCATCATCAACTCTGCATCTTTTGGCTTCAACATTATGAATATGTGTATCACTACTATCGAGATTCAACACAAATAGACCACTCTTCAAGGGTGCATGACCATAAAAGATATTGCTCATATAAATAGAACAACCATTATTCTCAGATTTAAATGAATAACTGTCTCGCATCAAAGAAGATCCAGAAATAATGTTCATGCTTAACGCTGGCACCAAATAACTATTATTTAGGTCTGAAACTAATCCCGAAGGTAGATGTAGAGGTAGCGTGTCGACGGCGATCATATCAACTTTGGAACCATTTCCCACACGCATCGTCACCTTGTCCTTAGCTAGTCTTCGCTTAATCCGTAGTCCCTATTTCGAGTTCCAAATATTAGCAACAGAACCAATATCAAATACCCAGGTGCTACTGCGAGCTCTGGTAGGTAGACATCAAGAAAATGTATATCACATATACCTTTGTTCACCTTGCCATCCTTCTTATCCGCCAAATACTTGGGGCAGTTCCGCTTCCATTGTCTAGTCCTTTGTAGTAGAAGCACTTAGTCTCAGGCTTAGGTCCAGACTTGGGTTTCTTCTCTTGAGCAGCAACTTGTTTGCCGTTCTTCTTGAAGTTCCCTTTCTTCTTCCCTTTACCCTTTTTCTTGAAATCGGTGGTCTTGTTGACCATCAACACTTGATGCTCCTCTTGATTTCTACCTCTGCAGCCTTTAGCATTGCGAAGAGCTCGGGAATCCTCTTATCCATCCCTTGCATATTATAGTTCATCAAGAAGCTCTTGTAGCTTGGTGGCAATGATTGAAGAACTCTGTCAATGACACTATCAACCGAAAGATTAACTCCCAGCTGAGTCAAGTGATTATGGTACCCAAACATTCTGAGTATATGTTCACTGACAGAACTATTCTCCTCCATCTTACAGCTGCAGAACTTATTGGAGACTTCATATCTCTCAATCCGGGCATTTGCTTGAAATATTAACTTCAACTCCTGGAACATCTCATATGCTCTATGACATTCAAAATGTCATTGAAGTCCCGATTCTAAGCCGTAAAGCATGGCACACTGAACTATTGAGTATTCATCAGCTTTGCTCTGCCAGACGTTCATAACATCTGGCGTTGCTCCTGCAGCGGGTTTGCCACTCAGTGGTGCTTCCAGGACATAATACTTCTATGCAGCAATGAGGATAATCCTCAAGTTACAGACCCAGTCCGTGTAATTGCTATCATCATCTTTGAACTTTGCTTTTTCAAGGAATGCATTAAAATTCAATGGAACAACAGTACGTGCCATCTATCTACAATAACATAGACAAGCAAAATACTATCAGGTACTAAGTTCATGATAAATTTAAGTTCAATTAATCATATTACTTAAGAACTCCCACTTAGATAGACATCCCTCTAATCATCTAAGTGATCATGTGATCCATATCAACTAAACCATAACCGATCATCACGTGAAATGGAGTAGTTTTCAATGGTGAACATCACTATGTTGATCAGATCTACTATATGATTCACACTCGACCTTTCGGTCTTAGTGTTTCGAGGCCATATCTGCATATGCTAGGCTCGTCAAGTTTAACCTGAGTATTCTACGTGTGTAAAACTATCTTATACCCGTTGTAGATGAACGTTGAGCTTATCACACCCGATCATCATGTGGTGTCTCGGCACGACGAACTTTGGCAACAGTGCATACTTAGGGAGAACACTTTTACCTTGAAATTTAGTGAGAGATCATCTTATAATGCTACCGTCAAACAGAGCAGAATAAGATGCATAAAGGATAAACATCACATTCAATCAATATAAGTGATATGATATGCCCGTCATCATCTTGTGCCTTTGATCTCCATCTCCAAAGCACCGTCATGATCACCATCGTCACCGGTGCGACACCTTGATCTCCATCGTAGCATCGTTGTTGTCTCGCCAACTATTGCTTCTACGACTATCGCTATCGCTTAGTGATACAGTAAAGCAATTACAGGGCGATTGCATTGCATACAATAAAGCGACAACCAGATGGCTCCTGCTAGTTGCCGATAACTCTGTTACAAAACATGATCATCTCATACAATAAATATAGCATCATGTCTTGACCATATCACATCACAACATGCCCTACAAAAACAAGTTAGACGTCCTCTATTTTGTTGTTGCAAGTTTTACGTGGCTGCTACGGGCTGAGGAAGAACCGTTCTTACCTACGCATCAGAACCAAAATGATAGTTCGGCAAGTTAGTGCTGTTTTAACCTTCTCAAGGACCAGGCATAGCCACACTCGGTTCAACTAAAGTTGGAGAAACTGACACCCACCAGCCACCTGTGTACAAAGCACGTCGGTAGAACCAGTCTCATGTAAGCGTACACGTACTGTCGGTCCAGGCCGCTTCATCCAACAATACCGCTGGACCAAAGTATCACATGTTGGTAAGCAGTATGACTTGTATCGCCCATAACTCACTTGTGTTCTACTCGTGCATATAACATCTATGCATAAACCTGGCTCGGATGCCACTGATGGGGAACGTAGTAATTTCAAAAAATTTCCTACGCACACGCAAGATCATGGTGATGGATAGCAACGAGATGGGAGAGTGTCGTCTACGTACCCTCGTAGACCGTTAAGAGGAAGCGTTATAACAACGCGGTTGATGTAGTTGTACGACTTCACGATCGACCGATCCTCAGCACCGAACGTACGGCACCTCCGCGTTCAGCACACGTTCAGCTCGGTGACGTCCCGCGAACTCACGATCCAGTAGAGCTCAGGGAAGAGTTTCGTCAGCACGACGGCGTGGTGACGATGTTGATGAAGCTACCGACGCAGGGCTTCGCCTAAGCACCATTACGATATAACCGAGATGGATTATGGTGGAGGGGGGCACCGCACACGGCTAAGAGATCAATAGATCAATGGTTGTGTCTATGTGGTGCCCCCCTGCCCATGTATATAAAGGAGCTAGGGGAGGCGGCCGGCCAAGGAGGAGGGCGCGCCAAGGGGGGAGTCCCTCTTTTCCTAGTTGGAGTAGGAGAGGAGAAGGAAGGGAGAGAAGAGAGAAGGTAAGGGGGGCGCCCCCCTCCTTGTCCAATTCAGACTAGAGGGGGAGGGGGTGCGCGGCTGCCCTTGGCCGCCCCTCCTCTTCTCCCACTAAGGCCCATTAGGCCCAATATACTCCCCGGGGGGTTCCGGTAACCCCCCGATACTCCGGTAAACGTCCGAAACCTCCCGGAACATTTCCGGTATCCGAACATAGTCATCCAATATATCGATCTTTACGTCTCTACCATTTCTAGACTCCTCATTATGTCCGTGATCATATCCGGGACTCCGAACTACCTTGGGTACATCAAACACAAAAAGTCATAATACCGATCGTCACAGAACTTTAAGCGTGCGGACCCTACGAGTTCGAGAACTATGTAGACATGACCGAGACACGTCTCCGGTCAATAACCAATAGAGGAACCTGGATTCTCATATTGGTTCCTACATATTCTACGAAGATCTTTATCGGTCAAACCGCATAACACACAAACGTTCTTCCCTTTGTCATCGTTATGTTACTTGCCCGAGATTCGATCATCGGTATCTCAATACCTAGTTCAATCTCGTTACCGGCAAGTCTCTTTAATCGTTCCATAATGCAACATCCCGCAACTAACTCATTAGCCACATTGCTTGCAAGGCTTATAATGATGTGCATTATCGAGAGGGCCTAGAGATACCTCTTCGACTATCAGAGTGACAAATCCTATTCTTGATCTATGCCAACTCCACGAACACCATCGGTGACACCTGTAGAGAACCTTTATAATCACCCAGTTACGTTGTGACATGTGGTAGCACACAAAGTGTTCCTCCGGTATTTGGGAGTTGCATAATCTCGTAGTCATAGGAACATGTATAAGTCATGACGAAAGCAATAGCAGTAAACTTAAACGATCAATTGTGTCGGTGTATAAAAGAAGGGGCGCACTTTTGAACCCCTTTACCGGTGCACGGATAGTCGGAGCAGAGCAGGGGAGGTGAAGCGAGGTAAAACCAAAGCCCAAGACAGCCAGAGTAACGCTAAGGCCAAGACCACAAAGAGCAGAGGGACGAAGCAGGGTCCCCCGGCAAGACCCTTGCCCGGGCAGCCTCAGCAGCCCCGGCAAGATCCTTGTCGGGGCAACTCGCCCCACACCAACAGAGCGAGCCACCTTTGAGCCCATAGTCTCCAACATCACGTTGGGCCAGGGCTCAGGAGGCACCTCCATAGTGGCATGCAGATCTTTGTGGAGACAAGGAACACTCAAGATCAGATGAGGATTAGAAGATGATGATGCTTGGCAAGATCCTTGCCGAGGAAGGCCACCAGACCCCCGGCAAGGTCCTCGCCGGGGACGACAGCGCGCCATGGCAAGACCCTTGCCGGGACACCCAGCAAGGCCCTCACCGAGGACGCCAGCAAGGCCACTATCAGGTCTGCACTAACCAAGTCTCCACCGCCATTCACATGCAGTTGCTAGCCTAACCTACTAGGCAGGCACCTTGTGGAAAGATGCAGCTCCCAGGCCAACTCAGCAAGCGCCTGCGTGGCAGCATGCAGATCTTCGTGAAGGCTTTGCCACCGCACCACCCCAGCTGCCTGCCTACCTATGTGGCGCTGCATGCGTCACTAGCCAGGGCACGTGTCGAAGCAAGGAGGAGCGGCGACGGATGGGACGGGCCTCGTCCCCGTCCCCGATAAAGTTAGGGGACACCTAAGCTACGCATTAAATGCGTCTTGTCATGTAATACAAGCGATAAGCTCATAGCACTGTGCGCCTTTCCACCTCCTGTGTGCCACTGTGGCAGCCCCTTTCGACTATAAAAGGAGGCCCATGGCATACTGGAGAGGGATTCGGCCTTTTCGAACCACACACTCACCACAGCTAGTTCGAGAGCTCAAGAACTCTCTGAAATACACCCAACAAAGCAGGACTAGGGTTTTACGCATCCTCGCGACCCGAAGCTGGGTAAATGATCCTCGTGCTGGTTATTAATCCCGCTCTTCTCGCAACCCCGCGCCCTGGCAACCATAGTAGGGGTTCTTGTGATCCCATAGGTGTCGTTCCACACCGACATCTTTGGCGCGCCAGGTAGGGGTGCAATTGTGAGAATCTGGTCTAGTAGCTAGCCTAGCATTTCTTTATCGCCATGGCTCCCAAGAAAAAGACGGCCATGGTGATCGGCTCGTCGGGGGCCGAACGACCCAAACCACTACGGGCGAGCAGTGGCCCGGTCGCGGACCGAACCCGGGCCGCGGTCCGCGAGCACCACCATCACCCTGGCAGTCAGAGCCTGGCGAACGGCGTCGTTCGCACGCCCGATGACCGGCCGCACGTCGCCAGATCCAAAGATAGAGCTGGGCCCCTGTAGGCGGCGCAAGGCCCTCCAGGGGTGTCATTGTGCCACCTCCGGGCGGCGCAACGACCTCCAAGACACCCATGCCAGCGACCTCTGCGCGCTCTTCCCATGGTGTGCGCGAAGAACAGGAGCACCACGCCGGGGGCCCTGGGCACCGCCGTGGGAAGAGCCCTGTGCGTCGTTCGCAGGATGAAGGAGTTCAGCATGCCCGCCGAAGTGCTGGCGAAATCGGCGCGCAGCCGCTGGGTCGTGGTGGAACTCCTTCTAACATGATTAGAAGTCGAAGTATGCCACGGTCCATGCAGCTAGCACTGCCACCCACACCAGCGGAAGCTTTGGCGTGCGCGCAGCTGCTCCTCGACTTCCCTCCTGCCGCAGAGAAGCTCGATGAGTGGAGGGCTACCATCCGAAGCCTCATCGCTGTCACCAACAAAGATGATCCATGACCGGTGGGGCCCTCGGGGCGGCGCTCCACCGAGCCACCACATGCTGGCGCTGGGAGGACCGGGGGAGCTGCGACCACGGTGCACTCTCCTCCTCCTCGCCAGCTGCCGCGGGCGTCTGCCCGTCATGATGACGCTTGTGATAACATCTCTATAGCGTCGTCCGACCCACGGACCCACCACAACCAGCGCCAAGTTCTTCGAGAACAAGCTCATGAAGATGCTCGGACCACTATTGAGTGCCGGCGTGATACACGCCACTAGTCAGACAAGCGGGCGGGGCCCACTATGGACTACCCAGCACCGGGGGCTCCAGCGTCCTACCTTAAGAGGTGGGCTGCCCGGCCTTTACTCGTGAGCTGCGACAGTTCCAATGGCCGTCCCACCACACGTTCAAGCCCGACGTCGGCGAGAAGTACACTGGCAAGACCCATCCGTCCAAGTTCCTCAGCATCTACACCATCACGATGCAGGCGGCCGGAGCCCGCGACGACAATGTGCTTGCCAATTATTTCCCACTGGCGCTAAAGCCCAATGTTATGTCTTGGTTGATGCACTTGCCGACGGATTCCATTTCTTCTTGGTCGAATCTGTGCAATGAGTTTGTTGGCACCTTCACAGGAGGCCACCAAGCTCATGGCCAAGCCAGTGATCTGCATATCATTCCCCAGAAGGAAGGGGATACCCTGCGCAAGTACATCCAGAGATTCAGCCGGGTGCAGTACAACATCCCTGACGTTCATCCCGCTGCTGTGATCAGCGCGTTCCATCAGAACATGTGCAACCGCAAGATGCACGAAGAGCTGGCAATGACCAAGGTTAAGGATGTGGCCGAGCTCTACGTTCTGGCCGACAGATGCGCCCAGGCTGAGGAGAGAAGGAAGTACCCTGGCGAAGACGCCTGTGCGGAAACTGACTCCACCGACGAAGACGCTGCTGTCACGACGAAGAAGGGACGGTGTCGCAATAGGAAACACAAAGGCAAGGCCGTGCTTGCCGTTGAAGGATCTGACGACACCAGCGCTGCCAAGAAGGTGAAGGCAGACGACCCCGGCAAGGAGATTGCCGTGTGCACCGCCTGCCGGGCCTTGGCGGCTACCGACAAGCCAGGAAGCTCTAGCAAGCAATACTGCAAGATCCACCGCACCAAGGGCCACGATCTCCAGAACTCCCGACAAGTCGAGCTACTTGCTAAGAAGCAAAAAGCTGAGTACGAGAGGCGGGACAAGGAGAAGGACCAGGATGGTGCCGAGGGATTCGGCAAGAAGCATGGCGACCGAGGAGGCCGCCGCGGCAAGGACAACCAGCAAGAGAGGCCTGCCCGGGGCCGTGACAAGAAACAATAAGGCGATGCTCACGATGAGGATGACGAGTCCGGTGAGCAAGAGTTCCAGAAGGCTACAAAGGCCATGTGTGTCGATGGCGGTGCCTCGCTGCATACTTCTCACCGCCAGCTCAAGCAGTGGGTGCCTGAGATTACAGCAGCGGAGCCGTCGTTCGACGCTCAGAAGCCGCTGAAGTGGTCCATCATGCCCTCATCTTGGACGCCGAGGACCACCCTAACCGCACAACCGCGGTCAGGTGTTTGCCATTGTTGGTCTCACCAACGATATGCAACCTCAGGGTGAACAAGATGTTGGTTGATGGCGGGGCCGGCCTAAACTTGATCTCGCCTGTCGTGATCAAAAGATTGCAAATCCCTGATGGAGACCTCGAGGAAATGGGCATGTTTCAAGGGGTCAATCCGGGGAGGAGCCAGCCGAAGGGGAAGGTCACACTTCCCGTGACGTTTGGAGGGGAGTTGAACTACAGGACGGAAAGGATCATCTTCGACGTGGCCAAGATCCCCTTGCCCTACAATGGGATCCTGGGCCGCCCGGCACTAGCCAAGTTCATGGCGGCATCACACTATGCCTACAACATGCTAAAGATGCCCAGGCCGTTGACCATCATCTCCGTCCCCTCCGACAAGAAGGACGCGCCAATTTGCGTCGACCAACTCTACCAGGAAGCTATTGCAGCAGCTACCATCAAGGCACCTGCTCCTGCCACTGAAGGCCCGGGAGGGAAGAAGAAGCCCGGCAAGACCTCTCGCACCCACTCCGGCAAGCGCACCTCCTTGGAGCGTTGTGCTACCGTCGAGGACGTGCCAGAGAGCTCTACCGGCAAGAACAAGAAATCCAGAGCTGAGATGTTGCAAACCAAGAAGGTGTCTGTCAGGGAGGATGGCACGGGAGGGGCCTTCACCATAGGCTCCACCCTCGACACCAAATAAGAAGGCGCGCTCGTCACCTTCCTGCGGGTGAATGTCGACGTGTTTGCGTGGCAAGCATCCGACGTCCCCGTTGTTCCCAGGGAGGTGATTGAGCACCACCTAGCCGTCTGTCCTCATGCGCGGCCCGTCAAGCAGAAGGTCAGAAAGCAGGCTCTGGAGAGGCAGGAGTTCATCACAAAGGAGATAAGGAAGTTGGAAGCTGCAGGTTTGGTGAGAGGAGTGCTCCACCCGATGTGGTTGGCCAATCCGGTAGTGGTGCGCAAGGCAAATGGGAAGTGGAGGCTATGTATTGACTACACATATATCAATAAGGCTTGTCCTAAGGAACCCTTCCCTTTGCCGCGCATTGACCAGATTGTCGACTCCATGGCCGGGTGTGATCTGTTGTCATTCCTCGACGCCTACTCGGGCTACCACCAAATCTTCATGACAAGAGAAGATGCAGAGAAGACAACATTCATCACCCCATGTGGTACGTATTGCTTTTTGCGGATGCCTTTTGGGTTGAAGAGTGCTGGCTCGACGTTTGCAAGAGCAGTCCAAATTGGTTTTGAACCCCAGCTCCATAGAAATATGGAAGCATACATGGATGACATAGTCGTCAAGACCAAAGACGAGGCAACTCTTGTGCAAGATCTAGAAGAGAAATTTGCCAACCTTCGCAAGAGCAACATCAAGCTGAACCCTGAGAAGTGTGTCTTTGGCGTTCCGTCCGGCAAGCTTCTCGGGTTCTTTGTGTTGCAGCGCGGGATCAACGCAAACCCAGACAAAATCAAGGCTATTGAGTAGATTGAGGCACCCAAGCGGATCAAGGATGTGCGTCGGCTCAACGGCTGCATCACCGCCATGAGCCGCTTCATCTCTAAGTCCGCCGAGCGTGCCCTTCCTTTCTTCAAAATCATGAAGAAGGCAGGCCCAATGGAGTGGACCCCAGAAGCAGAGGCAACATTGCAGGATCTGAAGAAATACCTTTCCTCCACACCAATACTGGTTGTGCCTAAACAACAAAAGCCGTTGCTGCTGTATCTGGCAGCGACGAATCAAGTGGTCAGTGCCACACTGGTGGCACAGAGGGAGGTCGACGAGGAGGCAATGACGACGGCAGAACCAGCGGATGGCAAGCCAAAGATTCCCCTGGCAGGGCCTGGTGCCGGCAAGGCGAGGCCCCGGCAGAATCTGATGCCACCAAGGCAGTGCCCGCACAGTCGAGTGGGGTGGTGCAGAAGAAGATGATGCAGCACCCGGTTTACTTTGTCAGCTCCCTCTTGCAGGGAGCTAGATCGAAGTACTCCGATGTGCAGAAATTGCTCTTCGGCCTCCTTATGGCCTCGAGGAAGCTGCGTCATTACTTCCAAGCCCACGAGATCACTGTCGTCACCCGCCTCCCATTGCAACGGATACTGCATAACCTAGATGCAACCGGAAGGATTGTGGAATGGGCCTTGGAGTTATCAAGTTTCGGTTTGAAGTTTGAAGGTACCTCGACAATCTAGAGCAGAGTCTTGGCGGAGTTCATTGCAGAATGGACCTCAACACCTGACGAAGAAGTCCAGGAGACCACTCTCCCCGGCAAGGAAGCAGACCGCGACTGGATCATGTACTTTGATGGGGCTTTCTCGCTGCAAGGCGCCGGTGCCGGTGTGCTGCTCGTCGCACCCACCGGAGAACACCTCAAGTACGTGAACCAGATGCACTTCCCCAGGGAGATGTCCACCAACAACACTGCTGGGTATGAGGGATTGCTCGCCGATCTCAGGATCGCGGCAGACCTCGGGGTTAAGAAGCTCATCGTCAGGGGTGACTCGCAGCTTGTTGTTAGGCAGGTCAACAAGGATTACCAGAGCCCATTGATGGAGGCCTACGTAGATGAGGTCAGAAAGCTGGAGGAGCGCTTTGATGGCATCCAAGCGGAGCACGTCCCCCGAGCGGAGAACGACATCGCCGATTACCTGTCAAAGCGTGCTGCATTCAAGATACCTGTGGAGCCGGGTACCTTTTTGCTCCGTTTAACTCATCCATCCGTCGAACCATCAACAAAGCAGAACAAGCGGAGGAAGTTAGGTCCCGGCAAGTACCTTCCCGCCGAGCCCCCTGGGACGGCCGACAAGGATGTTGCCGTGCACACTGAGCCTGCCCAAGAGCAACTGGCTCCGGCAGGGCATCAATCCCTCACCGTAGAGACAGCCGCTCCCATGGAAAAAGAGATGCCTTTGGTCCTTGCCGTCGAGCCCCAAGCTCCGGCATGGGCACAACATACCGTCCAATTCCTCCAAACAGGGGAGCTTCCTGAGGAGCAGGAAGAAGCGGAGAAAGTAGCCTGTCAGTCCGCCCTGTACCAGTTCGTCGATGACGTCCTGTACAGGAGAAGGCCGAACAGTGTGAAATTGAAGTGAATCCCCCGGGAGGAAGGACTGGAGCTGTTGGCTCCCACATAGGGTCAAGGGCCTTTGTCGGCAAGGCGTTCCGGCAAGGTTTCTTCTGGCCCACCGCCCTCCAGGATGCGACGACACTGGTAACCAAGTGTGAAGCGTGTCAGTTCCATTCAAAGAAGCTTCATCAACCAGCTCAAGCCCTTCAAACAATCCCTCTCTCCTGGCCATTCTCTGTCTGGGGGCTCGATATACTAGGGCCTTTCCCCCGCGCTTTCGGGGGCTTTGAGTACTTGTACGTTGTAATCGATAAGTTCACAAAGTGGCCGGAAGTGGAAGCAGTGAGAAAGGTGTCTGCTCAATCAGCCGTTAAGTTCTTCAAGGGACTGGTCTGCCATTTTGGTGTGCCAAACAGAGTCATCACTGACAACGGCACGCAGTTCACAAGCCACACCTTCATGCAATACATTCAAGACCTCGGTAGCAAGGTCTGTTTTGCTTCCGTGGCACACCCACGGAGCAACGGCCAAGCGGAGAGGGCAAATGCTGAAGTGTTGTGAGGCCTGAGAATGAAGACCTTTGACAAACTGCACAAGAGTGGAAGGCGCTGGATTGATGAGTTGCCGACGATTCTTTGGTCGATCAGGACGACGCCAAATCGAGCCACCGGACAGACACCCTTTGCCCTAGTATATGGGGCGGAGGCAGTCCTCCCCACGAAAGTCATATACGGGTCACCTTGAGTGCTCGCTTATGATGAGCTTGAGCAAGAGTAGTTCCGGCAAGATGACGCAATGCTCCTTGAGGAAGATCGTCTTCGGGCAGCTGTGAGAGCAGCATGCTACCAGCAAGCCATGAACCGCTACCATAGCCGCAAGGTTCATGACCGAAGCTTTGAGGAAGGCGACCTTGTTCTTCGGCCCGTTCAGTCGACCAAGAATTCCAACAAGTTGACGCCAAAGTGGGAAGGCCCTTATCGGGTAATACGAGCCACCAGGCCTGGCGCAGTCCGCCTGGAGACCGAAGATGCTGTCCCAGTGATTAACTCCTGGAACATCGAGCATCTTCGCAAGTTTTACCCATAAGGCGCGGCTTGGCGGGCCTCCCGGCAAGCCACCTTTTGTTCAATCTTTGCCGACAAGGCATATAACCCTTTGTACAAAGCCAGGCGCAGACCCTGAGCGTAAATAAATGAAGCGCTGGTGCCCTAAGTTATAGCATGCATGCTAGGTCGAGTCTCTTCCTTGGTTAGGGTTGATAGTGCTTAGCAGCGACTAACCCCTAGCCTAGAGGTCGAGTGCGCGTCTATCTGTTTCTTTTCTGTCCTCCTTTGGTTCACAAGGAACATGAGCATTTCTGCTGAGCTACTTGGAAGAAAGGAAACAGACCGGCGTCCCGACCCCGACAAACCAGAGTTGCTGGGGGCTGCAAGCACAAGGATCCAACAACAGCAAGACAAGGTTGCCGGGGGATGTAGATCCAGATAAGTCTTTCATTCTCTATCATGCATTTCGGAACGGAACTGGGATATGTGAAACCTCATTTTATTTCTAGGCCACCGTGCTCCCCTTTTCTATACACAAGGATTATCTCCTGGGCCTGGATTTGGTTGTAGTCGCGGTGGCAAGGGAGTAGAACGAGGAGCCTAAGCCCGCTTCATCCCTGCCTCCGCCAAGGGCGCGAGAATGGTCGAGAAAAGTGGGGGGACGGCAAGGCCTGTTGCCAGGTGAAAACGTTTATCTTAAATAGTAACAAGGATTCGCTCCTTGTCGCGGGGTCTACCCATGAATGAAAAACCCGGAAAACATCCCTTTTTCATTAAAAGCATGCCACCTAGGTACAGTCCGTATGGAATGAAAAACATGAACAAGGGGGATTGCAAGCTTTAAATTTAACAAGGCCCGAAAGCTTACAGTTTAAAAAAAGAGATAAGATTCCCATGATCCCTTTCTTGTCCCTCTCCTCAGGAGGTAGGTCAAGGAGGCGAAGGGGAAAAAGGGGTTCCTAGACAAGCTACGAGCAGCAGAAAGCACCAAGAGAACACCTTGGTGGCCGCCCATGGGTGGGCCGGTGATGACGGTGCCGGGAAAGGAGCTGGAAGACGAGGCGGCAGGACCGGCAATATGCGATGATGGCATCGGTGCCCGCATACTCCGAGTTGATGGCCTTGCCGCCCACCCTCTTCCTCTTCTGCAGCCTCCCAACGCCATCCGCCCAAGAAGACGGCCCCGAGAAGTTCAAGGAGCTGGCCCCACCCCCGGAAAAACTCTGTCGGAGGAGCGGCCAGGTGCAGATGCTGCTGCTGCCGCACCCGCCTAGGCGCGGGGCGTCCAACGCCTAGTCGGACTCGTCCCCGTCATCTGCCACGCTGTTCTCCTCATCACTTCCGCTCGAGGAAGGGCTTCCATCATCGGAATCTTCATCGGAGGAGCTCTCCACGCAGCACTTCAGGCGAGTCCTGAAGTCTCTGAAGACCTTCACGGAGACCAGGCCGTCCTCCATTAATTCAAAGTAGAGGACGAGCCCCGCCGTCAGGCTTAGGATGCAAGCGAACGTCTTCCATCCACGACGGAGGTACATGACCCTAGGAGCTAGGAAGTCGACGTCGACCCGCGTGCCCCCATTCCCACAGCCCCTCATGTGCAGTATGAGGGATTGGGGCGGGTCACGCTCCATCTCCCGAGCAAATGGGGCAGGAAGATGAAGACAGCGACACGGAGGCCGGTGCAACCTGATGAAGAACTCGCGGGGCTGGTCTCCAACATGGCCTTCCATCGGAAAAGGCATAATTGGCGGGGGCAAAGCTGGCGCGCCGCCCCGTCCTCCTCTTCCCCGAGCACTACGACCTCTGCCTCGGCCTCGCCCACGGCCTCGCCCCCTCCCCCTTCCCCTTGCGGCCGGTTCCACCACCGCGGGCTCAAGAGGGGGAGGGACACGTTGTCAAGCGGCGACCCTCGTCGCCACCGATGAAGGACTAGGATTCCCTTTCTCCATGGCGAGTGAAAGGAAGTAGGAGGAGATAGATGATAGAAGAGTGCGGGATGCCATTCCCCCCTTTCCCCTCCTTATAAAGGGGAGGGGTCGGGGCTCGGCCACCCCCCTCAGCCAGTCCAGCCACTAGAGGCGCGGGGAATGAAGACCGACCCGCTGCCCCAACCAGCGATGGCCCGGTTTCCCGCCTCCACTTCTTGCCACCCCAAGCGCATGGAGGACGTGTGGCGAACGTGCATAATCGAGGGGACGGGTGAAGCGACCTCTCCCCACCCCATGATCGTGGGGTGTTGACGCCTTGAAGACCGCAACCCGTCCCTGCGCAGTAAATAAGCCACGCCTCCATGCCTCCCTCCTTTCATGGGGAAGGCCCAAGCTGCCCATTTACTTCAATGTGACGCATGCGTGCAGGAACCGCCCCACGCATGCCGCCCATGTCACGCGCGCCCCTCCACGCCACGCCGCGCCGCACACGGTCATGGGAAGCGCAGCGTGCAAAAAGTTTTACCGCGGTAAAAACCGCCCGCCTGCCCACGCACCGTTTTTGGGCCTGGCCAACAATGTGTTGCGCTTATGTATGACCCAGGCCCGGGGGCTCCTGTCGGTGTACAAAATAAGGGGTGCCCTTTTGTACCCCTTTACCGGTGCACGGATAGTCGGAGCCATGCCCGCGGACACACCAAGCAGAGCAGGGGAGGTGAACCGTGGTAAAACCGAAGCCCAAGACAGCCAGAGCAACGCCAAGTCCAAGACCACAAAGAGCAGAGGGACGAAGCAGGTTCCCCCGCCAAGACCCTTGCCGGGGCAGCCTCAGCAGCCCCAGCAAGACCCTTGCCGGGGCAGCTCGCCCCACACCAACAGAGCGAGCCACCCTTGAGCCCATAGTCTCCAACATCACGTTGGGCCAGGGCTCGGGAGGCACCTCCATAGTGGCATGCAGATCTTTGTGGAGACAAGGAACACTCAAGATCAGATGAGGATTAGAAGACGACGATCCTCGGCAAGATCCTTGCCGAGGAAGGCCACCAGACCCCCGGCAAGGTCCTTGCCGGGGACGATAGCGCGCCACGGCAAGACCCTTGCCGGGCCACCCGGCAAGGCCCTCACGGAGGACGCCAGCAGGGCCACTACCAGGCCTCCACCAACCAAGTCTCCACCGCCGTTCGCATGCAGCTGCTAGCCCAACTAGCTTGGCAGGCACCTGCGTGGCAACATGCAACTCCTAGGCCAACTCAACGAGCGCCTACGTGGCGGCATGCAGATCTTCGTGGAGGCTTTGCCACCGCGCCACCCCAGCTACCTGCCTGCCTACGTGGCACCGCATGTGTCACTAGCCAGGACGCGTGTCGAAGCAAGGAGGAGCGGCGATGGACCGGACGGGCCTCACCCTCGTCCCCGATAAAGTTAGGGGACACCTAAGCTACGCTTTAAATGTGTCTTGTCCTGTAATACGAGCGATAAGATCATAGCACTGTGCGCCTTTCCACCTCCTGTGTGCCACTGTGGTAGCCCCTTTCGACTATAAAAGGAGGCCCATGGCATACTGGAGAGGGATTCGGCCTTTTCGAACCACACACTCACCACAGCTAGTTCGAGAGCTCAAGAACTCTCTGAAATACACCCACCAAAGCAGGACTAGGGTTTTACGCATCCTCGCGGCCCGAACCTGGGTAAACGATCCTCGTGCTGGTTACTAATCCCGCTCTTCTCGCAACCCCGCGCCCCGGCAACCGTAGTAGGGGTTCTTGTGATCCCATAGGTGTCGTTCCACACCGACAAAGTGCTAAGCTAACGAAATGGGTCAAGTCAATCACATCATTCTCCTAATGATGTGATCCCGTTGATCAAATAACAACTCATGTCTATGGCTAGGAAACTTAACCATCTTTGATCAATGAGCTAGTCAAGTAGAGGCACACTAGTGACATTATGTTTGTCTATGTATTCGCACATGTATTATGTTTCCGGTTAATACAATTCTAGCATGAATAATAAACATTTATCATGAAGTAAGGAAATAAATAATAAACATTTATCATGTATTATGTATTCGCACAAGTTGACATTGTTCTTAGCCGTTTGCGGTGCCCCCCTCCACCCTAATCCACCTCAGTAATATCGTCGTAGTGCTTAGGTGAAGCCCAGGGTCGGTAGCATCATCATCACTATCATCACGCCATCGTGCTGACGAAACTCTCCCTCGAAGCTCTCCTAGATCGGAGTTCGTGGGACGTCACCGAGCTGAACATGTGTTGAACTCGAAGATGACGTACGTTCGGTACTTGGATCAGTCGGATTGTGAAGACGTACGACTACATCAACCGCGTTCTCATAATGCTTCTGCTTACGGTCTATGAGGGTACGTGGACGACACTCTCTCCTCTCATTGCTATGCATCACCATGATCTTGCATGTGCGTAGGATTTTTTTGAAATTAATGCGTTCCCCAACAGTGGCATTCAAGCCAGGTTTATGCGTAGATGTTATATGCACGAGTAGAACATAAGGAGTTGTGGGCGTGGGTATATACATATTGCTTGCCGTGACTAGTTGATTCTTGATTCAGCAACATTGTTGGATGAAGCGGCCCAGACCGAGATTACACGTACGCTTACGCGAGACTGGTTCTACCGACGTGCTTTGCACACAGGTGGCTAGTGGGTGTCTGTTTCTCCAGCTATAGTTGAATCGGATTCAATGAACAGGGTTCTTTCTGAAGATCAAAAAGCAATCACTCTACCGCGTTGTGGTTTTTTGATGCGTAGGTAAGAACGGTTCTTTCTCAGCCCGTAGCAGCCACGTAAAACTTACAACAACAAAGTAGAGGACGCCTAACTTGTTTTTGCAGGGCATGTTGTGATGTGATATGGTCAAGACATGATGCCAAATTTTATTGTATGAGATGATCATGTTTTGTAACACAGTTATCGGCAACTGGAAGAAGCCTTATGGTTGTCTCTTTATTGCATAAGATGCAAGCGCCATACAATTGCTTTACTTTATCGCTATGAGATAGCAATAGTGGCAAGAGTAATAGTTGGTGAGACGACCATGTGATGACACGTTGATAGAGATCAAGATGATGGCGATCATGGTGTCATGCCGGTGATGATAGAGTTCATGACGGTACTTTGGAGATGGAGATCAAAGGCGCAAGATGATCATGGCCATATCATGTCACATATTTTGATTGCATATGATGTTTATCCTTTATACATCTTATTTTGCTTAGTTTGATGGTAGCATTATAAGATGATCTCTCACTAAATTTCAAGGTATTTGTGTTCTACCTAAGTATGCACCGTTGCGACAGTTCCTCGTGCTGAGACACCACATGATGATCGAGTGTGATAAGCTCTATGTTCACATACAACGGGTCCAAGCTAGTTTTGCACGCATAGAATACTCCGGTTAAAGTTGGCGAGCCTAGCATATGCAGATATGGCCTCAGAACACTGGACACCGAAAGGTCGAGCGTGAATCATATAGTAGATATGATCAACATAGTGATGTTCACCATTGAAAACTACTCCATCTCACGTGATGATCGGACGTGGTTTAGTTAATTTGGATCACATGATCATTTGGATGACTAGAGGGATGTCTATCTAAGTGGGACTTCTTAAGTAATATGATTAATTGAACTTTAATTTATCATGAACTTAGTCCTGATAGTATTCACATAACTATGTTGTAGATCAATAGCTCGCGATGTAGCTCCCTGTTTATTTTTGATATGTTCCTAGAGAAAATAAGTTGAAATATGTTAGTAGCAATGATGCAGACTAGCTTCGTGATCTAAGGATTATCCTCAATGCTGCATAGAAGAATTATGTCCTTGATGTACCGCTAGGTGATGGACCTATTACAGGAGCAAATGCAGACATTATGAACGTTTGGCAAGGTCGATATGATGACTACTTGATAGTTTAGTGCACCATGCTTTACGGCTTAGAATCGGGGCTTCAAAGACGTTTTGAATGCCACGGAGCATATGAGATGTTCCAAGAGTTGAAATTAGTATTTTAGACTCATGCCCATGTCGAAAGGTAAGAGACCTTTGACAAGCACTTTGCCTACAAGATGGAGGAGAATAGCTCAGCTAATGAGCATGTGCTCAGAATGTCTGAGTACTACAATAACTTGAATCAAGTGGCAGTTAATCTTCCAGATAAGATAGTGATTGACAGAGTTCTCTAGTCACTATCACCAAGTTACGAGAACTTCGTGATGAACTATAATACGCAAGGGATAACGAAAACGATTCCCAAGCTCTTCGTGATGCTAAAATCGACGAAGGTAGAAATCAAGAAAAGCATCGAGTGTTGATGGTTGACAAGACCACTAGTTTCAAGAAAAGGGCAAAGGGAAGAAGGGGAACTTCAAGAAGAACGACAAGCAAGTTGCTACTCAAGTGAAGAAGCCCAAGTCTAGACCTAAGCCTGAGACTAAGTGCTTCTACTGCAAAGGGACTGGTCACTGGAAACAGAACTGCCCCAAGTATTTGGCGGATAAGAAGGATGGCAAAGTGAACAAAGGTATATTTGATATACATGTTATTGATGTGTACTATACTAGTGTTTATAGCAACCCCTCAGTATTTGATACTAGTTCAGTTGCTAAAGATTAGTAACTCAAAACAGGAGTTGCAGAATGAACAGAGACTAGTTAAAGGTGAAGTGACGATGTGTGTTGGAAGTGGTTCCAAGATTGATATGATCATCATTGCACACTCCCTATACTTTCGGGATAAGTGTTGAACCTAAATAAATGTTATTTGGTGTTTGCGTTAAGCATGAATATGATTTGATCATGTTTATTGCAATACGGTTATTCATTTAAAGTCAGAGAATAATTGTTGTTCTGTTTACATGAATAAAACCTTCAATGGTCATACACCCAAGGTGAATGGCTTATTGAATCTCGAACGTAGTGATACATATATTCATAATATTAAACCCAAAAGATGCAAAGTTAATAATGATAGTGCAACTTATTTGTGGCACTGCCATTTAGGCCATATTGGTGTAAAGCGCATGAAGAAACTCCATGCTGATGGGCTTTTGGAATCAATTGATTATGAATCATTTGATGCTTGCGAACCATGCCTCATGGGCAAGATGACTAAAACTCCGTTCTATGGAACAATGGAGCAAGCAACTGACTTATTGGAAATTATACATACTGATGTATGAAATCCGATGAGTGTTGAGCCTCACGGCGGGTATCATTATTTTCTGACCTTCACAGATGATTTGAGTAGATATGGGTATATCTACTTGATCAAACATAAGTCTAAAACATTTGAAAAGTTCAAAGAATTTCAGAGTGAAGTGGAAAATCACCGTAACAAGAAAAAAAGTTTCTACGATCTAATCATGGAGGAGAATATTTGAATTATGATTTTGGTCTCCATTTGAAACAATGCGGAATAGTTTCGCAACTCATGCCACCCGGAACACCACAGCGTAATGGTGTGTCCGAACGTCGTAATCATGCTTTACTAGATATGGTGTGATCTATGATGTCTCTTACCGATTTATCACTGTTATGTTGGGGTTATGCATTAGAGACAAGCTACATTCACATTAAATGGGGCACCATCTAAATCCGTTGAGACGAAACCATATGAACTTTGGTTTGGCTAGAAACATAAGCTGTCATTTCTTAAAGTTTGGGGCTGCGATGCTTATGTGAAAAAGTTTCAACCTAATGAAGCTCGAACCCAAATCGGAGAAATGTGTCTTCATAGAATACCCAAAGGAAATTGTTGGGTACACCTTCTATCACAGATCCGAAGGCAAGATCTTTGTTGCTAAAAGTGGATCCTTTCTAGAGAAGGAGTTTGTCTCGAAAGAAGTGAGTGGGAGGAATGTAGAACTTGATGAGGTAATTATACCTTCTCCCGAATTGGAAAGTAGTTCATCATAGAAATCCGTTCTAGTGATTCCTATGCCAATTAATGAGGAAGCTAATGATGATGATCATGAAACTTCAGATCAAGTTACTACCGGACCTCGTAGGTCAACCAGAGTATGGTCCGCACCAGAGTGGTATGGTAATCCTGTTCTAGAAGTCATGTTATTTGACCATGACGAACCTACGAACTATGAGGAAGTGATGATGAGCCCAGATTCCACAAAATGGCTTGAAGCAATGAAATCTGAGATGGGATCCACGTATGAGAACAAATATGGACTTTGGTTGACTTGCCCGATGATCGGCAGGCCATAGAGAATAAATGGATCTCCAAGAAGAAGACTGACGCTGATGGTAATGTTACTGTATACAAAGCTCGACTTGTTGCAAAAGGTTTTCGAAACACTACTAGGAAAAGGGCTATAGCTAATATGGACATTAATGGCGCACCATATATGTGGTGCGCCACTGCTATATAGCAGTGGTGCACCAGATATTGGTGCGCCATTAGTGTCCTCATTACTAATGGCGCACCAGACACACGGTGTGCCATTACTAGCAAATTTTATTTTTTTATTTTCCCAAAACTATTAATGGCGCACCAGGGCATAGTGCGCCATTACTAGTTTTAACTAGTAATGGCGCACCACACGCTCTGTGTGCCACTACTAACAATTTTTTACCTTTTTTTTCAAAACTAGTAATGGCGCACCTTTGTGAAGTGCGCCATTACTAGTTCAAACTAGTAATGGTGCACCACAACCACGGTGCGCCACTACTAACATTTTTTTTGCAAAACTAGTAATGGCACACCCCTAACTGGTGCGCCATTAGTAACCAGGGTTACTAATGGCGCATTTTTAGGTGGTGCGCCATTAGTAACCTGAGACCAGCTAGGTATTTTGGACAGCCACCTACCACACTCACTTTCCCCACTTCATTCTGCCCACCTCCTCCTCCAAGCTTGTCTTGGCTACCTCCTCCTCCTCACCTCATTTGCACCATAGATTCACCCAAATTAAGTGGTTAAATTACCTTTTTTGATAGGTAAGTAAGGGGAAAGCTTTCTTTATGTTGTAGATCTACTTTTTTCTCCCTTCAACAACGTGCACATGCACTTTTTATGGCCTAGATAGATCTATGTATGTTTGTGGTGTTGCATATGTTTGTGGTGTTGCATATATGTTTGTGTTTGCAGGTACCAGTATTTGAAATGCGATAGTTGCCAATATTTTGTCGGAATGTTGATTCATTTCCGTTTCGGCGAGAATTTGGCACTATGCATTCTTTTTGGTCCTATTTTTAGGCAAAGTCATGCCAAAGTTTTTCTTGGTTCTAAAATATCGTTTTGCTCTACCCCACAGGTGACCATGGTCCGCACGATGAACGAAGGCATCATGAATAGGTTTTTGAGCTCGGCGAAGGCCGAGATGCTTCAAAAGAACAAGACGGAGATAAGATGTCCGTGTTGAAGATGCAAGCTGAAGAGCCTTATTGTAGACCCGGATTCTGGACAGGTGCGGGACCACCTGTTCTTGCGTGGTTGCACGGATGGCTATCGGTGGCAAGGTAATGAAGATGACTATGAAGTCATCCATGGGGGCCAGGCAAGAAATGAGGAAGGGCAGCAAGACAACCACTGTGGCGAGGGCGGGCGAGCAGATGAAGAATCTCAAGGACATGATCACGACGGTGATGCTATACACAGTCATCATGTAGAAGATACCGGACATGATGATGAGGAAGATCAAGACGAAGGGCATGATCATGAAGATGAAGATGCCGGAGCAGACGACGATGGACCATCGATGGGCTGGGTGCAGGACCCTCATATTCAAGAGCTGCTTCTCAAGCAAACGGATAACGCAAGAGCTTCCGCCCGAGAGAAATCCAAGATGGATCAACTAGAGATAGACGCGGTTACTCCATTGTATGGAGGATGCAGGCCCGAGGATACCCGCCTGAAAGTAACGCTCATCGCTCTGGAGATGAAGGTAAAACAAAAAATGACCGACGCAAGCTTCGACAAGAACATGTCATTCTGGCACAAATGTCTTCCCAAGGGGAACAAGTGCCTGACCAGTTTCGAGGAGGCGAAGAAAATCATGTGTCCTCTGTATTTACCACATGTGAAATACCATGTGTGCATGAACAATTGCATCATTTATCGAGACGAGCACGTGGAGTCTGCCTTATGTCCGGTGTGCGGCGTCACTCGATACAAGAAGAGGAAGAAAGCTCCTCGAAAAGTGGTGTGGTACTTTCCGATCACTCCTTGTCTGCAACAGTATTTCGTGGACCCTAAGCTAGCAAAGCTCCCGCGTTGGCACGCGGATAGGGAGGAGAAGAAGCGAGAAGATGACGGAAATGATCCAAAGATAAATAAAAAAGACAACATGCTGCGTCACCCTAAGGATGCGAGCCAGTGGCAAGCGTTGTACTTCAAACACCCAGAATTTGGGGCCGATCCAAGGAACATCATGCTGGGCGCGAGCACCGATGGAGTCAATCCGTTTGGCAGCCAGAGGAGCACATATAGTACCTAGCCTGTGTTTGTGTGGATGTATAACCTTCCCCCCTGGTTGTGCATGAAGAGTAAGTAATTCACATGAGTATGCTAATTGAAGGGCCAAAACAACCATGGAACGACATCAATCTGTATCTGGGCTGCTGAAAGAGGAGCTAGACACACTGTGGAAAACACCAGCCAATACGTGGGACGCCGCAGAGAAAGAATATTTACCTATGAGAGCCGCACTGCTCACGACGGTGCATGACTATCTCGGTTACGGATATCTTGCGGGGCAGGTGGTCCATGGATTTTCTGGATGCATCAGGTGCATGGATGACACAATGTATCGCCAGCTAGATAGAGATCCCGGGTCTTCGAAAACCATGTTTATGGGACATCGAAGGTGGCTTCGCGATGATGACCCATGGAGAAAACGCAAGGATCTGTTCGATCGTGAAACCGATCCCCGAAGACGCCCGCGTACGAGGAGCATCGAGGAAATAGACGAGCTGTTGAAAAATTGGAAAGATTGCCCACTGCCGGGAAAGAAGCAAGAGGCGCCAGATCCGGGAAAGAAGCGAAAGGCGCCAGAGCCACTGCTGAAGCTATGGAAAACGAGGTCTATTTTCTGGGACTTGCCGTACTGGAAGATCCTCCATGTTCCTCACAGCCTTTATGTCATGCATATCACGAAGAACATGTGCGAGAGTCTACTTGGTACCCTGCTCAACATGCCAGAGAGGACCAAAGATGGGCCGAAAGCAAGGCCAGACTTGAAATCAATGGGCATCAGGGAGGAGCATCACGCTAATGATGATGATGAGGTGAAGCAGGACACGGAAAGTCGTCGCAAAGGCAAAAAGGCCAAGAAGACCGGAAATGACTACCCTCCCACGTGCTTCACTCTAAGTCAGGAGGAGATCGAGCAGTTTTTCACCTGCCTTGTAGGAGTAAAACTTCCTTACGGTTACGCGGGGAAGATAAGCAGATACCTAGACTCAGTGAAGTAGAAGTTGAGCGGGATGAAGTCTCACGACTATCAGATGCTGATGATGCAGATACTTCCAGTTGCAATCCGTGGGATCATGTACGCGCACGTCCGTGAAATGCTATTTGGCCTATGCAAGTTTTTTGACGTCATCTCTTAGAACTCGGTTGGCGTGAGGCAAATCAGAAGGCTACAGGAAGAGATCGTGGTGATACTATGCGAGCTTGAGATGTACTTCTCGCCCGCATTCTTCGATGTTATCACTAGTAGAAAAAGGGGCTTTGGTTCGGCCAGAAAAAAGAGCATTAATACCGGTTGCATTACGAACCGGGACTAATGTGAGCATTAGTCCCGGTTCAAGCGGCGAGGGCACGGTACAGGCATTACTCCCAGTTCAAATGGGACCTTTAGTCCCGGTTCGTGCCACGAACCGGTACTAAAGGTCTCAACCCCATTAGTACTGGTTCGTGCCACGCTGGGTGCGCCATTGGTATCATTGTTTTTATAAAAAATATTACTGTTTCATATTCATATTCATTTTCTAAAAAATTATTAGATGCAACAAACAACTACAATAATAATAATAATAATAATAGTAATAATAAAATTACTAATGGCGCACCGCTGGGTGCTGTGCCATTGATATCCAAAAAAAGTTACTTATGGCACACCGCTAGGTGGTGCGCCATTGCTATCCCTCCCCCGACTAAAATCCCCAATCCCCAATCTCACATCTCTCTCAGCCCCCCCACTGCGCACCGCTGCCCCGACCCACTGCACCGCCGCCCCTACGTGCGCCGCCGCCCCCGCGCCCCTGCCGCAACTAGCATTGCCCTCCACCAGACCGCCCCCTCCGCCCCAAACCTTCCCACCGCCAGCGCTCGCGACCACTTTAGACCACTGCCAGCGTAGACCCCACCACTGCAGCTCCTCCGCTGCCCACAAGTTGCCGCGGCGCACCCCAACCATCCCGCCACCAACCCGCAACCATCCCACCGTCGACGGCCGCCCTCCAACCAAATCACCGACGCCATCGCCCCCCATCATGGTAGCCCCTCCACCATCCTCTGCCGCCCCAACAACCACTCCACTACCCCCGGCCACCACCGTCGTCGCCCCACTCCAGAGCAGCGCCGTCGAGCACCCGTTTCACAGGTAGCACCACCGTCGTTGCCGAGCCACTCCACCGGCAGCCACCATCCTCGCGTGGTTCCTCCTCGAGCAGGCCTCCCCGCAAGCATCACCGAGCACCAAGCCGTGGGAATGCCCCATCCACACGCCCCTGAAGTAGCAAACCCTCGGCCCTCCTCTCCAGCGAGCAGATATGCATTCTCAACATCTTATCCCTGGACATACCTGCCTCCTATAATTCAAGTGACAGTCTGACAAGTGACATTTTGTTGCAATTTCTGTTTTTTTGTTCTGAATGTGCAGCTACGCAATGTGTAGAAGTGGTATAGGCCTGTAGTTAGAACAAATCATCAATTTTTAAATGCTTTGATCTAATAACAGCAAAAAGGCATGAGCCAGTCACATTTGAGGGTTCTTTGGTTACTAGCAACTAGCATTGCTAGATGAGTTCTTCTGTTATCTTGTGATAATTGTAGTAGATTATAGCTTGCTTCAGTTTGTCATCATAAGTTGGTTAATTAGATTTTTGATTTATAAGAAACAGGGTCACTAGGTGCACCCTATAGCTAGTAGCTCTTGATTGAGGAGATTATGTAGCCACCAACATTTGTGACTGAAGTTAGTCCACAGTTCACCTGGTCCTTAGTTGCCCATGAAAATGAAAAGTTTTGCTTGCTGTAACAAGGTTATTGGTGAACGTGGATGATTTTTTATCCTCCGAACTCATTGTACTCATACAAGAATTTGGTATCATCATGGTGTAATTGACTGCTTGAGAAAACTGGGTAATTTGGCATCATTTGCATACGTGTTCGTCTCATGCATCCGAGCATTTTCCCCGTTGTCCGTTTTGCATTCCGGCGCTCCTATCTCCTCCGGTGCCCCTTTATATCTATTTTCATGTGTGGGGGTTAAAAATTTCCGGATTGGACCGAGACTTGCCAAGCGGCCTTGGTTTACTACCGGTAGACCACCTGTCAAGTTTCGTACCATTTGGACTTCGTTTGATACTCCAACGGTTAACCGAGGGACCGAGAAGGCCTCGTTTGTGTTGCAGCCCAACACCCTTCCAATTTGGCCCAAAACCCACCAAAGACCCTTCCATCATCTAGAGCGTTCGATCACGATCACGTGGCCGCAAACCACACCTCATTTGGAGCTTCCTAGCTCCCTCGATGCCTATATATAGATCCTCTCCCGAAAATCCCGGGTCTCTTCCTACACTAACCCTAACTTTTCCCTCCTCCGCGCACCGGACGTGTCCGGCCCGCGCCGGACAATGTCCGCTGCCACCACCGCCCAATCGCACCTTGCCACCTGTCCCGGGGGGACCTCTTCGCCGCCTCCCACCGACGCGGGCCCGCAGGCCCATCGCTGGCCCTTCCCCGCGCCCGACCGGGCCACAGTGCCGTGCCACCTCGCCTCTTTCTCCGGTGGCCCGAGCCACCGCAACGACCACTGCGTCACCGTGCTCCATCGCCGACGGCCGTCTCGCACCTCGACGTCGACCCCCTTCGCCTCAGTCGCGGACCGGCCACCACAGCGTCGCCCGCGTCCGCGCCGCCCTTGCCTCCCCGACGCCGCGCCCGCCGTCCCGTGCTCCGGCGAGAGCAACACCGGCGAGCCCCATCGACCTCCTCCGGCCGGCGAGCCCACCAAGTCCGGCTACCTCCGACGAACCTCGAAAGTCACGCTCCGGTGAACAGTGCACGCGTCAGATCCAGATCCAGATCTGGGAGTTCTAGGGTTGACTTTCCCCCTCTCCCCTTATTTTTTTGCAATATTCATAAAGTTGTATCTCTACATCCGTAACTCCGATTTGCGCGTGTAGCATATCAAAGTGTTCATCTCAGAGAGTACATCATTTCATCTCATTGCATCTTTTTCATTTGAGCTCATCTTGTTGCCCGAAATGCTGTTGGAAGAGGGCTATGTGATAAAATTGTCAGATCTGTTTCATCAAATAGATATTTGTCATTTTTGCCATGATTAATGTGTGCATGATATGCTCCTGAGCTCTACATGAGTTTTGTTATATGCCATGCCATCTTTACAGAGGTGCTTACCATGTATTTTTGTGATATGTGTGGTGACTAGCACAAGCTTGCAAAGTAGTGCAATCGGTAATGAAGCTTGCAAAGTAGTGCAATCGGTAATGCTGATTTCAGGGACTTAGAATTTCACTAAGTCCTTGATCTGTTTTTGTCGTTATGCCATATGTTCATGTTGTTTGCCAGTGATCCGTGCCTCTTTTGAGGATGATCAGTAAGGATGATTTGTTAAAATTGTGGTGCTCTATCCATCCATGTATTTTTTTTGCATCTATGGAGTATCCTAGCTTGAGTCAATCGAGCTCTACTTTTGCTATATCGTGAATCTTGGCAGATTGTTGACTTGTTAGCGATTTCGCCGAGGATGTTTCTGTTGATCCGTGCATGCTATGTTGCTGTTCTTACCATGTCTAGTTCTATGCCATGTATTCTTGATGGGTGTATGCTTAGTTTGTCATGCCATGCTTTGTAGTGAGTGCATCGAGCTCGTAAACATGCCTACTCGTTAACTGATTTGCTTGCTCCAGTTTTTCACAAAGTCTGAGATCTGATTATGTTTTTGCCATGTTCACATGCTTGCAATTTTATTTTCTGATCCCTTTTGGCTCAAGGCCACTAAGGGACTTTTGTTAAGTGCTTTGAGTAGCTTCATGCCATGCCTTGCTTTGCCATGTTAAGTTCCTATAGCATGTAGTTTTCATGCTCTAAAGTGTGCTACCTGATGTTAAATTCCAGACTTGTCTTAATTCCACTAAGTCTGAAACTTGTTATCATTTGCATTTTTTCTATGATGGTTTGAACCTGTTAATGGATGAATTGGCTGTAGCTCGGTGTTCATCTTCTGTCAAGCATCATGAGTGGATCCCTGCCATGTATTTTTCTATCATGTTTGAGTGCTGTAGCATAATTATCTTTATGCATTTAGATGGCTACTTGCTGATTATCGCAGACCGGTGCCATATTTGTTTTGCTTGCCATTTCCAAACCGTGCATCCGATTCCGGTGATCTTTATATCGATTTCAACCGAAATCACCTCACCTTTTCAGTGGCACTCTTGGATTCCAAAGTTGAGGCCAGGTTCAATCATTCCTTGTCAAATCTTGCATATGCATCACTTACCGCATCCCGCATAGCATACCATGTTCGCATCATGTTGTTTGAGCATTGCACGTGGTTGATTGTGTTCCTTTTGCTTGTTTGTCTTGTTTGGGAAGAGCCGGGAGATGATTTTGCTAACGATGAGCCTGTTGAGTTTGCTTACAAGGATCAAGTCAACTCTGACAACTTTGCAGGCAAGATGACCATACCCTCGAAATCACTTCTATCTTTGCTTTCTAGATGCTCGCTCTTTTGCTATGCCTATGCTACGATACCTACCACTTTCTTATCATGCCTTCCATATTGCCATGTCAAACCTCTAACCCACCATGTCCTAGCAAACCATTGATTGGCTATGTTACCGCTTTGCTCAGCCCCTCTTATAGCGTTGCTAGTTGCAGGTGAAGATTGGAGATCGTTCCTTGTTGGAACATTGTTTATTGTTGGGATATCACCATATTATCTTGTTTATCTTAATGCACCTATATACTTGGTAAAGGGTGGAAGGCTCGGCCTTTTTCCTAGTGTTTTGTTCCACTCTTGCCGCCCTAATTTCCGTCATATCGGTGTTATGTTCCCGGATTTTGCGTTACTTACACGGTTGGGTCATAATGGAAACCCCTTGACAGTTCGCCATGAAAAAAACTCTTCCAGCAATGCCCAACTTTGGTTTTACCATTCGCCACCTAGCCTCTTTTTCCCTTGGGTTCTGCGGACTCAAGGGTCATCTTATTTAAAACAAGACAAACAAGCAAAAGGAACACAATCAACCACGTGCAATGCTCAAACAACATGATGCGAACATGGTATGCTATGCGGGATGCGGTAAGTGATGCGTATGCAAGATTTGACAAGGAATGATTGAACCTGGCCTCAACTTGGGAATCCAAGAGTGCCACTAGAAAGGTGAGGTGATTTCGGTTGAAATCGATACAAAGATCACCGGAATCAGATGCATGGTTTGGAAATGGCAAGCAAAACAAATATGGCACCGGTCTGCGCAACTCTGGGCTAGCCTACCGGAACCTTGGACAATCCGGTGTGCCCTGAGAACGTGATATGTGCAGCTCCTATCGGGATTTCTCGGCACATTCGGGCGGTGTTGCTGGTTTAGTTTTACCATTGTCGAAGATGTCTTGTAACCGGGATTCCGAGTCTGATCGGGTCTTCCTGCTAGAAGGAATATCCGTCGTTGACCGTGAGAGCTTGTGATGGGCTAAGTTGGGACACCCCTGAAGGGATTTGAACTTTCGAAAGACGTGCCCGCGGTTATGGGCAGATGGGATTTTGTTAATGTTCGGTTGTAGATAACATGAAACTTAACTTAATTCAAATGAATCAATCGCGTGTGTTACCATGATGGTCTCTTCTCGGCGGAGTCCAGGAAGTGAACACGGTGTTGGAGTAATGCTTGATGTAGGTTGTTCTAGGATCACTTCTTGATCATAGTTGTTCGACCGTGCTTTTGCCTTCTCTTCTCGCTCTCTTTTGCGAACAGGTTAGCCACCATATATGCTAGTCGCTTGCTGCAGCTCCACATATTACCTTGCCTTACCTATAAGCTTAAATAGTCTTGATCGCGAGGGTACGAGATTGCTGAGTCCCCGTGACTCACATATTACTTCCAAAACCAGATGCAGGGACCGATGATACCATTCCAGACGATGCGCGTGAGCTCAAGTGGGAGTTTGATGAAGACTCTCGCTGTTACTATGTGTCTTTCCTAGATGATCAGTAGTGGTGCCCAGTTGGGGCTATCAGGGACTGTGTCGCATGTTGGGGTTGATCTTTTATTTTGGTACCGTAGTCGGACCATGAGTGAATTGGATGATTGTAATGTTATTCATGTATTTGTGTGACGTGGCGAGTGTAAGCCAACTATGTACCTTTTCCCTTATTATCTATTTACATGGGTTGTTGTGAAGATTACCTTACTTGCGACATTGCTTTCAATGCGGTTATGCCTATAAGTCGTGCTTCGACACATAGGAGAAATAGCCGCATCGAGGGCGTTACAAGTTGGTATCAGAGCCTTCCCCGACCTTAGGAGCCCCCTACTTGATCGAATCGTTGGCGTTGTTGAGTCTAGAAAAATGTTTTGAGTAATTTAGGAATTATATATCGGAGAGTTTAGGAATTCTTTTTACTCCCCAGTCCCTTCATCGCTCTGGTAAGGCATCCTGACGTAGAGTTTGACTCTTCTCTTCTCAAATTTCACAAAAAAAAATTTAGGATCATGCGGGTATCTTGGAATTGTTCCGATCGATTTGTGACGAGAACATTGTTCTTGGTGCCTAATGTCATTTATGGGTTGTGGCAGTGTCCCGGGGAGTTGAGCTCCGAGGTGTTGTCATCACAATTTTAGCGTTGAGATTCTGGAATACCTGAGTTTCGCCGACATCGAAAATCTCTTTTATGCAGTTGTTGGTGAGATAACCTCGACGCCACCCAGTACTGGGGCGCGAGTTCGGGGGTATTGCCATAACTTGTATAATGGATGCTTTTCGAAGGTTGAGGTAGACGATTTCCAAAGTTTTTCTCGATTATGTGTTGAAGGATGGATACACCTGGAAGTAGCATTTGCTAGATTTGGGTGAGATATTATGCTTCCCCTGTATCCCCAACACCTAATTGCATAACCGGAAAGGTTCGGGAGTTTCATAGGTGGGGATTCTTGTAGCTCTAGTTATTCTTCCACGAATATTTGGTTTGAGATTGGGTGATCCTTATCGAGTATTCGTTCTTGTTCCGTACCTTGTTGTTTTTTTCTTCTACCTCAATTCTAAGTGGCTTCTCAATTTATGGATATGTGACCATTTCAATTGGAATGAATTCGTTCATTTTGTTCGGATGTGAAGACTATATGTTGCAATTTCAATCCGTTTGATTCAGCTTCAAAATTTGTCTGTCAATGTGCTAATGGATTTCAACCTCTTCAGGATGGCTCCTCCAACGCGCACGACTCCGAATCCTGCTCCGCCACCACCACCTCCACCTCTGGAGGCATGGCAAGCTGTGATGGCTGCTACCAATGCAAACACGCAGCTGATCATGCAACTTCTTGAAGAGCGCAACCAAGGGAAACAGGGCAAGGCAACAATCAGAATCACTTTGCTACACTCAACCAGTTCCTTGCTAACCAGCCAAAGACCTTCAGCAATTGTGTTGAGGCAACAGACGCTGATGATTGGCTCGTGGACATATGCAAGCATTTCGAGTGCAGTAACGTCATGCCTGAGGACTTTGTCAAGTTCACCTCCTTCCAACTCAAAGACCAAGCTGTAGAATGGTTTCAACAGTACAAAGATTCCAGAGGAGGCCGTGTGATTACCTGGGATGAATTCTGTCAAGACTTCAAAGCTCATCATATTCCTCAGAGCGTGGTTGAAAGCAAGCGTGAGGAATTCCGCAACCTGAAGCAAGGCTCTATGTCTGTTTACGAGTACAACAAGATGTTTCAGAAGCTTGCCCGTTTTGCTAAGCAGGATGTCCCTGACGAGAAGAGCATGATATATCAGTTCAGGGGTGGTCTCAGAGAAGAAATCCAGCTAGCTCTCGTTCTCTTTGAGTCCAAGAGGTACGATGAGTTTTACAACATGGCAATGAAGCAAGAGATTGCTCAACTGAAGTGCGATGCTTCCAAGAAGCGAGTCAGAGATGCTACTCCTTCTTCCTCAACTCAAGTGGCTAAGCAGCAGAAGTATTGGCTTCCTCCTCCTCTGTTCCGTCAGCCTTATCAGCAGAAGAGCAAAGGTGGCAGTGGATCTTCCCACCCACCCAACCCTGGCTTTCAGAACAAGACTTCATCTCAAGCTCCAAGATCAGTGCTCCGTATCGCCGTCCGCTTTCAGAGGTCACGTGCAACAAGTGCCAACAGAAGGGTCACTATGCCAACAAATGCTTCAATCAGAGGCGTCTCCCTCCTCCTCCTCCTGTGAGATCGGCAAGTACAACTGTGGTTAAGCATAACCCCAAGCACGCCAAGGTCAATTTGATGAATGCAGCTCAGGCAGAGGACTCGTCAGATGTCATCATGGGTAACCTTCCTATTAACGATGTTCCTGCAAAAGTTCTTTTTGACACTGGTGCATCAAATTGTTTCATCTCAAGACCTTTTGCATCTAAGCATGAGTTGGCTTTGCAAGTTTTGCCTAGACCGATAACAGTTGTCTCTCCCGGTAGGCGCATGAATGCTAACTCCATTGTTCCGGATGTTACTATCACTTTGGGTGACTACAAGTTTCTGTCTTCTCCTATGGTTCTTGGTGACTCGGATATTGATCTTATTCTCGAAATGGATTGGCTTTCTAAGCACAAGGCTCAGCTTGATTGTGTAGCCAGGCAGATTCAATTGACTCATTTGTCTGAGGATGTAATTGTCTTTGCCGCTCGTGATGATACCATCCGTCTGTTTTCTCTCAATGAGAAGGGTGAACTGGATGCCATCTCTCAAATTCCAGTCGTTTGCGAATATCAAGATGTCTTTCCAGAAGAGCTTCCAGGAATGCCTCTGCACCGGCCAGTTGAATTCGTCATCGATCTTGAGCCTGGCACGGAACCTGTTTGCAAACATCCTTACAAGCTTGGACCTCAAGAGTTGAAGGAGCTGAAGAAGCAACTCGATATTTAAGAGCGAATGGGTCTCATCCGACCTAGTTCTTCTCCGTGGGGTTGTGGAGTTCTTTTTGTGAAGAAGAAGGATGGAACAGACCGACTTTGTGTTGACTACCGTCCATTGAACAAGAAGACTATAAAGAACAAGTACCCACTTCCCAACATCAACGAGCTTTTTGAACAACTCAAAGGTGCTCAAATATTCTCCAAGCTTGATCTCCGTATGGGCTATCACCACATTCGAATTCGTGAGCAAGATATTCCCAAGACGGCTTTCAGAACAAGCTATGGTTCATATGAATACACTGTCATGTCTTTTGGCCTCGTCAACGCTCCGCCGACTTTCTCTCGCATGATGAACTTCATCTTCAACACCTACACAAATGACTTCGTCTTGGTCTACCTCGATGACATTCTGGTCTTTTCGAAGAACAAGGAAGATCATGCCAAGCACTTGCGTTTGGTGCTGGATAAGCTCAGAGAACATCATTTCTATGCCAAGTTCACAAAGTGCGAGTTTTGGCTCGATGAGGTTCTCTATCTTGGGCATATCATCTCTGCCCAGGGCATAGCGGTGAATCCTGAGAAGGTGTCTGCAATTGTGAATTGGGAACCACCTCAAAACGTGAAGCAACTCCGCAGCTTCCTTGGTCTCGCAAGCTATTGTCGAAGGTTCGTTGAGAACTTCTCAAAGATTGCGAAACCTCTTTCAAACCTTCTCCAGAAGCACGTCAAGTACGTTTGGTCTCCTGAATGTGACATCGCTTTCGACACCTTGAAAGAGAAATTAGTCACTGCTCCAGTTCTGACTCCTGATGAATCCAAACCGTTCGAGGTCTTCTGCGATGCCACTCTTCAAGGTCTTGGTGCAGTGTTGATGCAAGAGAAGAAAGTTGTGGCTTATACCTGTCGCCAGTTGAAGCCCAACGAGAAGAACTACCCCACTCATGACCTCGAGTTGGCGGCAGTTGTGCATGCTCTTTTGACTTGGAGACATCTCTTATTGGGAAGAAAAGTCGACATCTTCACTGATCACAAGAATCTCAAGTACATCTTCACTCAACCTGATCTCAACCTCAGGCAGACTCGTTGGGTCGAAATGATTCAAGAGTATAATCCGAGCATCGAATATACTCCAGGCAAGGCCAATGTAATTGCTGACGCATTGAGCAGGAAGGCTTACTGCAACAGTCTAATTCTCAAGCCTTACCAACCCGAGCTTTATGAAGCTTTCCGCAAACTCAATCTGCAATTTGTTCCTCAAGGTTTCCTCGCCAACCTTCAAGTCTCTCCTACTTTGGAAGATCAGATTCGCGAGGCTCAACTTCTCGATGCTATGGTGAAGAAGGTGAAGATTGGGATTGCCAAGAGTCAATCCAAGTACAAGTGCTATCGCCTTGATGACAATGATACTTTCTTCTTCGAGGACCGCATTGTTGTGCCTAAAGGTGACCTTCGTAAAGTCATTATGAACGAGGCTCACAATTCACTCCTCTCTATCCACCCTGGGAGTACGAAGATGTACCAGGACCTCACGCAGGCTTATTGGTGGACTCGAATGAAGCGCGAGATTGCTCAGTTCGTGAATGAATGTGATGTCTGCAGAAGAGTGAAGGCAGAACACCAACGACCAGCTGGTCTCCTCCAACCTCTTGCCATTCCAGAATGGAAGTTTGACCACATTGAGATGGACTTCGTGACTGGGTTTCCAAAGTCTAAGCATGGCAATGATGCTATATTCGTTGTCATCGACAAAGTCACTAAAGTGGCTCATTTACTGCCTATCAAAGAGTCTATCACTGCAGCTCAATTGGCGGAGCTTTATACCTCTCGGATTGTCTCTCTGCACGGCATTCCACAGTTGATCTCTTCAGACCGTGGCAGCATCTTTACATCCAAGTTTTGGGATTCTTTTCAGAAGGCCATGGGCACCAACATCCGTTTCAGCACATCTTTTCATCCCCAAACTAGCGGTCAAGTCGAGCGTGTCAATCAGATTCTCGAAGATATGCTCAGGGCTTGTGTTATCTCCTTCGGTATGAAGTGGGAAGATTGTCTTCCATATGCCGAGTTCTCCTATAACAACAATTTTCAAGCAAGTTCGGGCAAGGCCCCATTTGAAATTCTCTATGGCAGTAAGTGCCGTACTCCTCTTAACTGGTCAGAGACCGATGAATGTCAACTTCTTGGAAATGACATGATCACAGAGGCAGAGGAAATGTGCAAAGTCATTCATGATGACCTCAAAGCAGCGCAATCGTGCCAGAAGAGCTACTATGATAGTAAGCATCGTGATTTGGCTTTCGAGATCGGAGACCATGTTTACCTCCACGTCTCTCCAATGAAAGGTACTCGTCGCTTTGGTATCAAAGGGAAGCTTACCCCTAGATACATGGGTCCTTTCAAGATCGTCAGCAAGAGAGGCGATCTCGCCTATCAACTCGAGCTTCCTTCAAACTTTGCAAACATGCATGACGTGTTCCATGTCTCTCAGCTCCGCAAGTGCTTCAAGACCCCTAACGGCATCGTCAACTTCGAAGACATTTATCTCCAAGAAGACCTCTCTTATCGTGAGCACCCAGTTGCTATTCTTGAAGAGACTGAACGCAAGACTCGCAATAAGTCAATCAAATTCCTCAAAGTCAAGTGGTCACACCATTCCGACCGTGAAGCTACCTGGGAACACGAGGATCACCTCCGTTCTGAGTACCCGACGTTTTTCCAGTCCTAGATCTCGGGACGAGATCCTTTCGTAGTGGTGGAGTGTTGTAACACCCCGGATGTAATTTACCTTATATGTATCCCAACTCTTGCCGTTTCCGGCACTAAGTTATTTTATTTCCTCGGGTTCGGGTTTTTATCTTCATGTGTTGTTGCCTTTGTCATGCATATCATATCATGTAATCATGTGCATTGCATTTGCATACGTATTCGTCTCATGCATCCGAGCATTTTCCCCGTTGTCCGTTTTGCATTCCGACGCTCCTATCTCCTCCGGTGCCCCTTTATACCTATTTTCGTGTGTGGGGTTTAAACATTTCCGGATTGGACCAAGACTTGCCAAGCGGGCTTGGTTTACTACCGGTAGACCGCCTGTCAAGTTTCGTACCATTTGGACTTCGTTTGATACTCCAACGGTTAACCGAGGGACCGAGAAGGCCTCGTTTGTGTTGCAGCCCAACACCCTTCCAATTTCGCCCAAAACCCACCAAAGACCCTTCCATCATCTATAGCGTTCGATCATGATCGCGTGGCCGCAAACCGCACCTCATTTGGAGCTTCCTAGCTCCCTCTATGCCTATATGTAGATCCTCTCCCGAAAATCCCGGGTCTCTTCCTACCCTAACCCTAACTTTTCCATTGTCCGCGCACCGGACGTGTCCGGCCCGCGCCGGACAACGTCCGCCGCCACCGCCGCCCAATCGCACCTCGCCACCTGTCCCGGGGGGGACCTCTTCGCCGCCTCCCACCGACGCGGGCCCGCAGGCCCAGCACCGGCCCTTCCCCGTGCCTGACCGGGCCATAGCGCCGCGCCACCTCGCCTCTTTCTCCGGCGGCCCGAGCCACCGCGACGACCACCGTGCTGCCGCGTGCCATCGCCGGCGGCCGCCTCGCACCTCAATGCTGACCCCCTCCGCCTCGGTCGCTGACCGGCCACCGCAGTGTCGCCCGCATCCGCGCCGCCCTTGCCTCCCCGACGCCGCGCCCACCGTCCCGTGCTCCGGCGAGAGCAACGCCGGCGAGCCCCATCGACCTCCTCCGGCCGGCGAGCCCGCCAAGTCTGGCTACCTCCGGCGAACCTCGAAAGTCGTGCTCCGGTGAACAGTGCACGCGTCAGATCCAGATCCAGATCTGGGAGTTCTAGGGTTGACTTTCCCCCCTCTCCCCTTATTTTTTGCAATATTCATCATGTTGTATCTCTACATCCGTAACTCCGATTTGCGTGTGTAGCATATCAAAATGCTCATCTTGTTGCCCGAAATGATGTTGGAAGAGGGCTATGTGATAAAATTGTCAGATCTGTTTCATCAAATAGATATTTGTCATTTTTGCCATGATTAATGTGTGCATGATATGCTCCTGAGCTCTGCATGTGTTTTGTTATATGCCATGCCATCTTTACAGAGGTGCTTACCATGTATTTTTGTGATATGTGTGGTGACTAGCACAAGCTTGCAAAGTAGTGCAATCGATAATGCTGATTTCAGGGACTTAGAATTTCACTAAGTCCTTGATCTGTTTTTGTCGTTATGCCATATGTTCATGTTGTTTGCCAGTGATCCGTGCCTCTTTTGAGGATGATCAGTAAGGATGATTTGTTAACATTGTGGTGCTCTATCCATCCATGTATTTGTTTGCATTTATGGAGCATCCTAGCTTGAGTCAATCGAGCTCTACTTTTTCTATATTGTGAATCTTGCCAGAATGTTGACTTGTTAGCGATTTTGCCGAGGATGTTGCTATTGATCCGTGCATGCTATGTTGTTGTTCTTACCATGTCTAGCTTCTATGCCATGTATTCTTGATGGGTGTATGCTTAGTTTGACATGCCATGCTCTATAGTGAGTGCATCAAGCTCGTAAACATGCCTACTCGTTAACTGATTTGCATGCTCCAGTTTTTCACAAAGTCTGAGATCTGATTATGTTTTTGCCATGTTCACATGCTTGCAATTTTATTTTCTGATCCCTTTTGGCTCAAGGTCACTAAGGGACTTTTGTTAAGTGCTTTGAGTAGCTTCATTCCATGCCTTGCTTTGCCATGTTAAGTTCTGTAGCATGTAGTTTTCATGCTCTAAAGTGTGCTACCCGATGTTAAATTCCATACTTGTGTTAATTTCACTAAGTCTGAAACTTGTTATCATTTGCATTTTTGCTATGATTGTTTGAACCTGTTAATGGATGAATTGGCCGTAGCTCGGTGTTCATCTTCGGTCTAGCATCATGAGTGGATCCCTGCCATGTATTTTGCTGTCATGTTTGAGTGTTGTAGCATAATTATCTTTATGCATTTAGATGGCTACTTGCTGATTATCGCAGACCGGTGCCATATTTGTTTTGCTTGCCATTTCCAAACCGTGCATCCGATTCCGGTGATCTTTATATCGATTTCAACCGAAATCGCCTCACCTTTCCAGTGGCACTCTTGGATTCCCAAGTTGAGGCCAGGTTCAATCATTCCTTGTCAAATCTTGCATATGCATCACATACCTGATCCCGCATAGCATACCATGTTCGCATCATGTTGTTTGAGCATTGCACATGGTTGATTGTGTTCCTTTTACTTTTTTGTCTTGTTTGGGTAGAGCCGGGAGACGAGTTCGCTAAAGAGGAGCCCGTTGAGTTTGCTTACGAGGATCAAGTTAACTCTGACAACTTTGCAGGCAAGATGACCATACCCTCGAAATCACTTCCATCTTTGCTTGCTAGATGCTCGCTCTTTTGCTATGCTTATGCTACGATACCTACCACTTGCTTATAATGCCTCCCATATTGCCATGTCAAACCTCTAACCCACCATGTCCTAGCAAACCGTTGATTGGCTATGTTACCGCTTTGCTCAGCCCCTCTTATAGTGTTGCTAGTTGCAGGTGAAGATTGGAGATCGTTCCATGTTGGAACATTGTTTATTGTTGGGATATCACCATATTATCTTTTTTATCTTAATGCACCTATATACTTGGTAAAGGGTGGAAGGCTCGGCCTTTTGCCTAGTGTTTTGTTCCACTCTTGCCACCCTAGTTTCCATCATATCGGTGTTATGTTCCCGGATTTTGCGTTCCTTACGCGGTTGGGTCATAATGGGAACCCTTTGACAGGTCGCCTTGAATAAAACTCTTCCAGCAATGCCCAACTTTGGTTTTACCATTCGCCACCTAGCCTCTTTTTCCCTTGGGTTCCGCAGACTCAAGGGTCAGCTGCCAGTGGCCACCAGGGGCAACTCTGGGCTGGCCTACCGGAACCTTGGACAATCCGGTGTGCCCTAAGAACGAGATATGTGCAGCTCCTATCGGGATTTGTCGGCACATTCGGGTGGTGTTGCTGGTTTAGTTTTACCATTGTCGAGGATGTCTTGTAACCGGGATTCCGAGTTTGATCGGGTCTTCCCGCTAGAAGGAATATTCGTCGTTGACCGTGAGAGCTTGTGATGAGCTATGTTGGGACACCCCTGCAGGGATTTGAACTTTCGAAAGCCGTGCCTGCGGTTATGGGCAGATGGGATTTTGTTAATGTTTGGTTGTAGATAACATGAAACTTAACTTAATTAAAATGAATCAACCGCGTGTGTTACCGTGATGGTCTCTTCTCGGCGGAGTACGGGAAGTGAACACGGTGTTGGAGTAATGCTTGACGTAGGTTGTTCTAGGATCACTTCTTGATCATAGTTGTTCGACCGTGCTTTTGCCTTCTCTTCTCGCTCTCTTTTGCGAACAGGTTGGCCACCATATATGCTAGTCGCTTGCTGCAGCTGCACATATTACCTTGCCTTACCTATAAGCTTAAATAGTCTTGACCGCGAGGGTGCGAGATTGCTGAGTCCCGGTGACTCACAGATTACTTCCAAAACCAGATGCAGGGACCGATGATATCATTCTAGATGATGCGCGTGCGCTCAAGTGGGAGTTCGATGAAGACTCTTGCCGTTACTATGTGTCTTTCCCAGATGATCAGTAGTGGTGCCCCAGTTGGGGCGATCGGGGACCGTGTCGCATGTTGGGGTTGATCTTTTATTTTGGTACCATAGTCGGACCATGAGTGAATTGGATGATTGTAATGTTATTCATGTATTTGTCTGATGTGGCGAGTGTAAGCCAACTATGTACCTTTTCCCCTATTATCTATTTACATGGATTGTTGTGAAGATAACCTTACTTTCGACATTGCTTTCAATGCGGTTATGCCTCTAAGTCGTGCTTCGACGCGTAGGAGATGTAGCCGCATCGAGGGCGTTACAATGATCCTGCTGCTTCGTATATGGATATACTGCAATTTCATTTATGTTGTTATAAGTTTGTTGCTGTCAGCATGAGTTAACTTGCTGTCATTTATCGAAATTCAGAATGTGCTGGAGTATATGTTCATTGCTACTACTTGTGATGCTGCTGCTGTACTACTTGGGAATTTTGTCAACTTGTGATGCTGCTGCTTGATACGTCTCCAATGTATCTATAATTTTTTATTGCTCCATGCTATATTATCTACTGTTTTGAATGTTTATGGGCTTTATTATACACTTTTATATCATTTTTTGGGACTAACCTATTAACCCAGAGCCTAGTGCCAGTTTCTGTTTTTACCCTGTTTTAGGGTTTCGAAGAAAAGGAAAATCAAACGGAGTCCAATTGACCTGAAACTTCACTGAACTCATTTTTGGAAGGAAAGAAGCCCAGAAGACTTGGAGTGCATGTCGGGGGACCTGCGAGAAGGCCACGAGGCAGGGGGCGCACCCACCCGCCTGGGCGAGCCCTCCACCCTCATGGGCCCCTCGTCGCCCCCTGACGTAATTCTTCCACCTATATATCTCCATATACCCTAAAAACATCCGTGAGCACAATAGATTGGGAGTTCCGCTGCCAGAAGCCTCCGTAGCCACCGAAAACCAATCTAGACCCATTCCGGCACCCTGCCGGAGGGGGAAATCCTTCTCCGGTGTCCATCTTCATCATCCCGGTGCTCTCCATGACGAGGAGGGAATAGTTCTCCCTCGGGGCTGAGGGTATGCACCAGTAGCTATGTGTTTGATCTCTCTCTCTCTCGTGTTCTTGAGATGATACAAACTTGATGTATCGCGAGCTTTGCTATTATATTTGGATCCTATGATGTTTATTCCCCCCTCTACTCTCTTGTAATGAATTGAGTTTCCCCTTTGAACTTATCTTACGGATTGAGTCTTTAAAGATTTGAGAACACTTGATGTATGTCTTGCTGTGGATATCTGTGGTGACAATGGGATATCACGTGATTCACTTGATGTATGTTTTGGTGATCAACTTGCGGGTTCCGCCCATGAACCTATGCATAGGGGTTGGCACACGTTTTCGTCGTGATTCTCTGGTAGGAACTTTGGGCCACTCCCTGAGGTCCTTTCTGTTGGTTGAATAGATGAATCTGAGATTGTGTGATGCATATCGTATAATCATACCCATGGATACTTGAGGTGACATTGGAGTATCTAGGTGACATTAGGGTTTTGGTTGATGTATGTCTTAAGGTGTTATTCTAGTACGAACTCTAGGGCTGTTTGCGACACTTATAGGAATAGCCCAATGGATTGATTGGAAAGAATAACTTTGAGGTGGTTTCATACCCTACCATAATCTCTTCGTTTGTTCTCCACTATTAGTGACTTTGGAGTGACTCTTTGTTGCATGTTGAGGGATAGTTATGTGATCCAATTATGATATTATTGTTGAGGGAACTTACACTAGCGAAAGTATGAACCCTAGGCCTTATTTCATAGCATTGCAATACCGTTTACGCTCACATTTATCATTAGTTACCTTGCTGTTTTTATAATTTCAGATTACAAATACCTTTATCTACCATCCATATACCACTTGTATCACCATCTCTTCGCCGAACTAGTGCACCTATACAATTTACCATTGTATTGGGTGTGTTGGGGACACAAGAGACTCTTTGTTATTTGGTTGCAGGGTTGCTTGAGAGAGACTATCTTCATCCTACGCCTCCCACGAATTGATAAACCTTAGGTCATCCACTTGAGGGAAATTTGCTACTGTCCTACAAACCTCTGGACTTGGAGGCCCAATAACGTCTACAAGAAGAAGGTTGTGTAGTAGACATCATGCTCTTTTCTGGCGCCGTTGCCAGGGAGGTGAGTGCTTGAAGGTATATCTTTAGATATTGAAATCAAGTCTTTTAGTTTCTCATTTTATCACTAGTTTAGTTTATAAAAGAAAACTATAAAAAATGGAATTGAGTTTGTCTAATATGCTTCACCTTTTTAATATCTTTCGTGAGTATGATGGAAAGGATAATTGAGCTCAAGTGCTAGAAGAAGAAATATATAAAATGTTTGGCACTAAATCTTTGAATGGTGAGCATGATTGCAATGTCGTTAGTACGAATTCTTTGAATATCCATGATACTAATGATGATTGCACTAGTTATGATGAAAATGTCTCCTATAAACATGTCAATTTTTGCGGAGTGCATTGGGTTTGTAAGTACACACCAAATAGAGAAGATAGATATTGCAAGAAGCATAAGTACTTAGAAACTAAACTATTGCAAGAAGAGCTAGATGATTGTGCTGAAAATTTAAATTATCTTGGCCATACTTGTGAGCTTTGTAATGAATGTGGTCATTTAATTATCCGTTGCAAATTGTTTCATGATCTAATCATGTCCAAAAATTGTGATGACTTGATTTCTCTTGCACTTTATAATGAACTTAGTTTTCTTATGGCTACGAAGAAATGAAACGTATAACTAAGGATATTCCAAAATTTTCCCTTGATAGAGTTCTTCATTTTGACCTAGAGGAAATTTATATGTATTGTGTGGTGAATTGCATTGAAAATCCTTATATTGCCAACTACATAAAGAAAATAAAACAAATAGAAGATGAAGAGAATACTAATGAAAGGGAAGAGACTTCCCAATACCCTCCTATTATTTCTTATGATGAATCAGGTAACGAGGAGGAGCCTCCTATTCAACCAATCTCATTAATAAGGAGCTCCAAAAAGAGGATTGATCCCACACATGATGTGGTGAAGAAGAAGAAAAGAAAAAGGAAGAGAGGTAAAAAGATATCTCTCTCAAATAATGCTGCTCCTATTACTATTGTGCCTCATGAAAATATAACTCTAGAAGATAATGATACTTCTTATGATCTTGAAAATCTTTTTGGCACTTGCTTGGAAGAATATGATAATTGCTATACTATTGGTGCTATCCATACTATTAATGATGAGAGTGATTATGCTTATAATATGAAAAGGCCCAAGCTTGGGGATGCTATGTTTGATGAAGATGATGTTTTTGAGAATATATTTGCTGCAATTAATGTTTGTCCCAAGCTTGGGTATGCTACGCTTAATGAAGATGATATTTTTAGTATCCCAAGTTTTGATATGCAAATTTATAATGGTAATAAGATGCCTCCTACTTATGATAATTATTGTGATGATACATATGCTATAAAAAGTAGTGATTATATTTATAAAATTTGTCATTATTATGATTACCCCTTCTCTGAACATTACTCTTTTAATATGGAAACAATTTATTGTATTCGAGTCTCTTATGATAGTCCCACTATTCCGATTGAGAGGAATTTTGCTTATGTGGAGAGTAATAAAATTTCTATGCTTATAGATCATGAAAAGAATGCTTTAAGTGCTGGTTATATTGTTGAATTCATTCATGATGCTACTGAAAATTATTATGAGGGAGGAACATATGCTTGTAGCAGTTGCAATAATATCAAGTTTCCTCTCTATGTGCTTAAAGTTTTGAAGTTATGCTTGTTTTGCCTTCCTATGCTAGTTGGTTATTGTTCCCGTAAGTTGTTTGCTAAAAAAATCCCTATGCTTAGGAAGTGGGTTAGACTTAAATGTGCTAGTCATATTCTTCATGATGCTCTCTTTATGTTTCAATTCTTATCTTTTATGTGAGCATCATTGAAATCATCATGCCTAGCTAGGGGCGTTAAACGATAGCGCTTGTTGGGAGGCAACCCAACTTTATTTTTGTTCCTTGCTCTTTGATCCTGTTTAGTAATAAATAATTTATTTAGCCTCTGTTTTGGTTGTGTTTTTTGTGTTTAATTAGTATTTGTGCCAAGTAGAACCGTTGGGAAGACTTGGGGAAAGTCTTGTTGAACTTGCTGTAAAAAAACAGAAACTTTAGCGCTCACGAGAACTGCTGTCATTTTTATTTGAAGAGTGATATTTAGTTAATTCTTTTTTAAGATTATTAGGAGATAAATTCCTCAGGTCCGGCAATTTATTTTAGAATTTTTGGGGTTCCAGATCTTGCGCTAGCTACAGATTACTACAGACTGTCTTGTTTTTGACAGATTCTGTTTTTCGTGTGTTGTTTGCTTATTTTGATGAATCTATGGCTAGTAAAATAGTTTATAATCCATAGAGAAGTTTGAATACAGTAGGTATAACACCCGTATAAATAAAGAATGAGTTAATTACAGTACCTTGAAGTGGTCTTTTGTTTTCTTTCGCTAACGGAGCTCACGGGTTTTCTATTTTAAGTTTTGTGTTGTGAAGTTTTCAAGTTTTGGGTAAAGATTTGATGGACTATGGAACAAGGAGTGGCAAGAGCCTAAGCTTGGGGATTCCCATGGAACCCCCAAGATAATCTAAGGACACCTAAAATCCAAAGCGTGGGGATGCCCCGGAAGGCATCCCCTCTTTCGTCTACTTCTATCGGTAACTTTACTTGGAGCTATATTTTTATTCACCACATGATATTTTTTTTGCTTGGAGCGTCTTTTATGATTTTAGTCTTTGCTTGTTAGTTTACCACAATCATCCTTACTGTACACACCTTTTGAGAGAGCCATACATAATTTGGAATTTGATAGAATACTCTATGTGATTGACTTATATCTTTTGTGCTTTATAATTTTGCTCTAGTGCTTCACTTATATCTTTTAGAGCACGATGGTGGATTTGTTTTATAGAAACTATTGATCTATCATGCTTCACTTAGATTATTTTGAGAGTCTTAATAGAATGGTAATTTTCTTAATAATAATATGCTTGGTATTCAAGATTTGTAAAACTTTCTTTTGAGTGCGTTGAGTACTAAGAAAAAATTGGTGCTTGATAATTGTTTTGAGATACGAGGATGGTGATATTAGAGTCATGCTAGTTGAGTAGTTGTGAATTTGAGAAATGCTTGTGTTGAAGTTTGTGATTCCCGTAGCATGCACGTATGGTGAACCGTTTTGTGATGAAGTCGGAGCATGATTTATTTATTGGTTGTCTTCCTTATGAGTGGTGGTCGGGGACGAGCGATGGTCTTTTCCTACCAATCTATCCCCCTAGGAGCATGCGCGTAATACTTTGCTTTGACAACTTCTAGATTTTTGCAATAAGTATGAGTTCTTTATGACTAATGTTGAGTCCATGGATTATACGCACTCTCACCCTTCCACCTTTGCTAGCCTCTCTAATACCGCACACTTTTCGCCGGTATCATACACCCGCCAAATACCTTCCTCAAAACAGCCACCATACCTACCTATCATGGCATTTCCATAGCCATTCCGAGATATATTGCCATGCAACTTTCCACTGTTCCGTTCATTATGACACGCTCCATCATTGTCATATTGCTAGCATGATCATGTAGTTTACATCATATTTGTGGCAAAGCCACCATTCATAATTCTTTCATACATGTCACTCTTGATTCATTGCATATCCCGGTACACCAACGGAGGCATTCATATAGAGTCATATCTTGTTCTAAGTATCGAGTTGTAATTGTTGAGTTGTAAGAAAAATAAAAAGTGTGATGATCATCTTTTTAGAGCATTATCCCAAGTGAGGAAAGGATGATGGAGACTATGATTCCCCCACAAGTCGGGATGAGACTCCGGACGAAAAAAATAGAGGCCATAAAAAAAGAGAAGGCCCAAATAAAAAAATAAAAAATAAAAAAATGAGAGAAAAAGAGAGAAGGGACAATGCTACTATCCTTTTACCACACTTGTGCTTCAAAGTAGCACCATGATCTTCATGATAGAGAGTCTCCTATGTTGTCACTTGCATATACTAGTGGGAATCTTTCATTATAGAACTTGGCTTGTATATTCCAATGATGGGCTTCCTCAAAATTCCCTAGGTCTTCGTGAGCAAGCGAGTTGGATGCACACCTACTTAGTTTCTTTTTGAGCTTTCATATACTTATAGCTCTAGTGCATCCGTTGCATGGAAATCCCTACTCTCACATTGATATCTATTGATGAGCATCTCCATAGCCCGTTGATATGCCTAGTTGATGTGAGACTATCTTCTCTTTTTTGTCTTCTCCACAACCACCATTCTATTCCACCTATAGTGCTATGTCCACGGCTCACGCTCATGTATTGCGTGAAGATTGAAAAAGTTTGAGAACATCAAAAGTATGAAACAATTCCTTGGCTTGTCATCGGGGTTGTGCATGATTTAAATATTTTGTGTGGTGAAGATGGAGCATAGCCAGACTATATGATTTTGTAGGGATAACTTTCTTTAGCCATGTTATTTTGAGAAGCCATGATTACTTAGTTAGTATGCTTGAAGTATTATCATTTTTATGTCAATATGAACTTTTGTCTTAAATCTTTCAGATCTGAATATTCATACCAGAATTAAGAAGAATTACATTGAAATTATGCCAAGTAGCACTCCACATCAAAAATTCTGTTTTTATCATTTACCTACTCGAGGACGAGCAGGAATTAAGCTTGGGGATGCTGATACGTCTCCAATGTATCTATAATTTTTTATTGCTCCATGCTATATTATCTACTGTTTTGAATGTTTATGGGCTTTATTATACACTTTTATATCATTTTTTGGGACTAACCTATTAACCCAGAGCCTAGTGCCAGTTTCTGTTTTTTACCCTGTTTTAGGGTTTCGAAGAAAAGGAAAATCAAACGGAGTCCAATTGACCTGAAACTTCACTAAACTCATTTTTGGAAGGAAAGAAGCCCAGAAGACTTGGAGTGCATGTCGGGGGACCTGCGAGAAGGCCACGAGGCAGGGGGCGCACCCACCCCCCTGGGCGAGCCCTCCACCCTCATGGGCCCCTCGTCGCCCCCTGACGTAATTCTTCCACCTATATATCTCCATATACCCTAAAAACATCTGTGAGCACAATAGATTGGGAGTTCCGCTGCCAGAAGCCTCCGTAGCCACCGAAAACCAATCTAGACCCATTCCGGCACCCTGCCGGAGGGGGAAATCCTTCTCCGGTGTCCATCTTCATCATCCCGGTGCTCTCCATGACGAGGAGGGAGTAGTTCTCCCTCGGGGCTGAGGGTATGTACCAGTAGCTATGTGTTTGATCTCTCTCTCTCTCTCGTGTTCTTGAGATGATACAAACTTGATGTATCGCGAGCTTTGCTATTATATTTGGATCCTATGATGTTTCTTCCCCCCTCTACTCTCTTGTAATGAATTGAGTTTCCCCTTTGAACTTATCTTACGGATTGAGTCTTTAAAGATTTGAGAACACTTGATGTATGTCTTGCTGTGGATATCTGTGGTGACAATGGGATATCACGTGATTCACTTGATGTATGTTTTGGTGATCAACTTGCGGGTTCCGCCCATGAACCTATGCATAGGGGTTGGCACACGTTTTCGTCGTGATTCTCTGGTAGGAACTTTGGGCCACTCCCTGAGGTCCTTTCTGTTGGTTGAATAGATGAATCTGAGATTGTGTGATGCATATCGTATAATCATACCCATGGATACTTGAGGTGACATCGGAGTATCTAGGTGACATCAGGGTTTTGGTTGATGTATGTCTTAAGGTGTTATTCTAGTACGAACTCTAGGGCTGTTTGCGACACTTATAGGAATAGCCCAATGGATTGATTGGAAAGAATAACTTTGAGGTGGTTTCATACCCTACCATAATCTCTTCGTTTGTTCTCCACTATTAGTGACTTTGGAGTGACTCTTTGTTGCATGTTGAGGGATAGTTATGTGATCCAATTATGATATTATTGTTGAGGGAACTTACACTAGCGAAAGTATGAACCCTAGGCCTTATTTCATAGCATTGCAATACCATTTACGCTCACATTTATCATTAGTTACCTTGCTGTTTTTATAATTTCAGATTACAAATACCTTTATCTACCATCCATATACCACTTGTATCACCATCTCTTCGCCGAACTAGTGCACCTATACAATTTACCATTGTATTGGGTGTGTTGGGGACACAAGAGACTCTTTGTTATTTGGTTGCAGGGTTGCTTGAGATAGACCATCTTCATTCTACGCCTCCCACGGATTGATAAACCTTGGGTCATCCACTTGAGGGAAATTTGCTACTGTCCTACAAACCTCTGGACTTGGAGGCCCAACAACGTCTACAAGAAGAAGGTTGTGTAGTAGACATCACTGCTGTACCCCGAGAGGCCCTTGAGTTTGCCGGAATGTCGATTAACTTCCGTTCTAGCAAATTCGGGTACTCCATATGTCCTATTTTCAGCAAAGGCCATGCTGAAATTTTCTGTGAATTTTAGCATGACTTTGCTAAAAATAGGACATACGGGGTACTTGCAACTAATGCATGGGCCGGGGTATCTTAGTACTTAATTAAGTAGGATCAACTGCCCCTTTATTCTTGCTGCATTAAACCATAGGTGGCAATAGAGCCAAGTGATTAGGCCCAACTTAGAATTCTCCTTCCCTTTTCTTGATAGGGTATATTAGTAGATGATACCCATATATATATATATCAGTCAACCTAGGGTGCCTCGGCATCGATAAACCCTAAATGATGAAAACTTAACTTAGCATTTAGGGTGCCTTAGCGTCGACAAACCCTAAATGATAAAACCTTGGCTTTTAGGGTGCCTCGGTGTCGATAAAAACCTAAATGATGAAAGCTTAGGCTTTTAGGGTGCCTCGGCGTCAACAAACCCTAAATGGTAAAAGCTTAGCTTTTAGGATGCCTCGGTGTCCACAAACCCTAAATGACGAGACCATGATCTTGTTCCTTGACAATAACCAACTTTTTGACCAAACTTTTTTCCTATTTAGAGTGAAACATGGCCCACAACGATGAGGCCGGCGGTTCGGGCAAGGCATTCTAGGAGCTGTCCCAAGAGATGGAGGAAGAACCTCACCGCTATGAGGACGCCGCGGAAGACACCGATCCTAACTACACAACCCCTAGTGGCGTCGGGGATGGCACCACTAATGGTACCATCGAGGATGCCACCACTGATGATGGCAGTGCACGCACAGATGGCAGCCAACCGAAGAGGCAACGAAAGGACCTGGACCCAAACGTGCTCGGCACCGTCAAGGAGGAATTTACTGAAGTGTCCTCCGAGGGGCATCCAACGGCGCCCAAACAAATAGTCAAGTGGTACACGGGATAGCTCGGGTGCATTCTCCGGAGCACCATCTCGATCAACGCCAAGAACCTAAGGCATCGTGACTGAGGGAATTTGCGCAACCTCCTTGTCACGAAGCTGCATGAACGATACAAGTTCCCTGGTGACTTTGCAAACACACGCCTCTCAGGGAATAAAGTGAATAGTGCCACCCTCACGAAGATGAGCACGACCCTGGCTACTTGGAGAGCATCGGTGAAGAGCATGATTGAAAAAGGTTATAGTTATGAGAAGATCAAGGAGAAAAATCCTTCGATCAGCGAAGACGACTACCGGGAGTTCAAGATCAAGTGCGAGAGCAACGCATCTGCGGAATCAAGTCAGTGGGGGAAAGATATGCGGGACTTGAACTTAGGGGTCCACAAACTCGGTCCCAGTGGTTACAGAGTGGCGGAACCTATATGGGACAAGGAGGACACGGAGCATGCCTAGCAAGGCCTACTGCCCCTCTTAGAGAAATACCGTGACAAGCAGACCAGGAACTATGTCAGGGCCCGGTACAAGATTGACCCGGTAACCAAGGAGCTTACCACGGATTCGAAGACCAAGGCGCTTGAGCGTGTTCTGGTAAGGAATACACCCCCATGTAATTAGCTCCATATGGTTGCATTCTAATTAATGAAGACAAATTTCTAAATGGTTCACATTCCTTCCACAGGACACTGAAAGCAGTAGCGCGGGGTCGTCTCAGAGCTCCCCTTTCGACACCCCTTTAAATAGGGCGTTGAACATAATGAAAAACAAGGATAAGCTCGGTAAGCCGATGTCAGCTGGTCGTGTGGCCGGCAAAGGCTTGTCCACGAAATGGTCGGAGTACTATACCACTGTGTGAAAGGAGAGGAAGACCAGCTCGGAAAGCTAGGAGCGCGAGGTTCAACAACTCAAGGCACAAGTGGCGCAAATTCTAAAGATCATCGAAGAGCAAGTGCGAGACCAACTGGGAGCGACGATCACCGCCATTATGCCTACCTTGGTTTCTGGGCTGCAGGCGTGGAATGCAGCCGGCCAACAGGGGCCGCCGCCGATTCCCAGCTTCACGGAAAGCAACTCGCGCAACGCGCAGGCGGCGCCATTGGTGTCTCTGGCGGAGGCGGCATTGGTGTCTCCCGTGGCGGCGCCGGCATTGCAGCTCAATACACCCAGGTGTGGGAAGAGTACACCGGCCAACACCTCTGCAGCAAGCGGCCCCTCCGTCACTTGCACGCCCGCCGTTGAAAGTGCCTCGACATTAGCCGAGGTCGACGCCATCACGGTAACTAATTAAGCCTCTCGGCCGATGACTTCATCTCCTTGCCTTTGACTGGGCATCCCTGACGCCCTACATGTTTTCGCAGGGCGCCGCCGATGTTCCGTGCACTCTCCTGCACTTCGTGAATGACGAGTTGGTTGATGTCGCCAAGGGCAGAATCATTCAACTGGGCAGCCGCGTGTTCCACAGTAATCAGATGCCACCCACCGTTTATAGGGTTTAACTAGTTCGGGTGCTGCCGGGCTTCGACGACATTGTCGGATTTTGGATTCCGGTAGACCCTTGAGGTTCGAACACTGGGGTGCACGCGGAGATTTCGCTTCCTACCTTCCTGCACCCCTCCGCCTCGCTAAGATCTAAGCTATGGAAAGAACAACACAAGAGACACAGGGTTTATACTGGTTCGTGCCACCGTTGTGGTGTAATACCCTACTCCAGTGTGTGGCATGGTGGACTGCCTCTTGGGCTGATGATAACGAATGATACAAGGAAGAACAGCCTCGCGAGGGTCTGTTCTTAGCTGGGGCGATGAACTGCTGGGAGGAGTTCAGCCACCCTTCTCTCTCTCTCTCTCTCTCTCTCTCTGATCGAACCCCCCCTCCTCTGTGGGTGGCTGGTCCTATTTATAGAGGCCCTGGTCCTCTTCCCAAATATCAAGCGGGAAGGGAGCCAAGAATGGCGGGCTAATTTGAAAGGGGCAGCTAGTACTAGCTACCCTGACAAAAGTAGTCTTCGCCTGCACAAAGCTCTAGTGGTGACGCCGTCGTGGGCCCCACGATGACCTCCGTCTTGCAGTCCTCCTGGTCCTGGTCTTGTTGCACCGAAATGGCAACCTTTCCCTGATGCCTCAGTACTCCATGGCTGCGCTTGCCCCATTTGCACCAAAGAGGAAAGGAGGACACCGCGCGGGCTGGTACCCGCCTAGCGCCCTTGGTCGTTATGGCTTGCGTCACGGGCACCTCGTGAGGTACCCCGCCTTGATCTCTCCGCCACTTCACGAGCCAGCCTAGTGAGGCCATGCCTGAGGAAGCTCCGCGTCGTCCGCCCCGCGAGGGTCTTGGGTCTGTGTTGATGAAGATGGACCATGCCGGGCCCCCTTTTAAGCCACGGCGCAGGCCGCAGGCAGGCAAGTCTGGGGACCCCCGTTCCTAGAACGCCGACAGTAGCCCCTGGGCCCAAGGCGTGCCCGGACTTGGCCGTGCAGGGAGGCGGAAGGGCAAGACCGAAGCGCCGCGGTCCCTAACAGCCTGCGGTCTTGGGTGCCGCGTGGCGGTTGATTGGACATGGGCGTCTCCACATCCCCGTGGCGCCTCGGCAACTGCACGGATTGGACAAGTCCATGCATGCAAAGCAGGTCATGATTACCTGTGATAGTGGGGGCCGACGGTTGGCCTTCGCCAGCTATAAGTACGGATTGGCGCGCGCCCTTCCAGTTCATTCTCCCTTGCTTCTCCTTCTTCTTCATGGCCTCGTCGAGGAGGTTCTCGGCCGCAGAGAAGGGGAAGGCTTGCCAGGTAGAGCCTGCCTCTTCCCTGCCCAAGCGCGGCCGAGGGCGCCCTCGCAAGCATCCTGTGGTCTCCACGGCAGCTCCCCGCGGCCACGGACGATTCCCAGCATGGTGACGGTCGGACTGCTGCGGCCGGGGGGTGCGCTTCGGTCGTGCGTCCCCCTAGGCCGCGCTTTCGCGCTGCACAGGTGCTGCCGGAGTTCGTTGTGTGGTCGGCGGAGCCGACTAGCACCCGGCTTCCACTTCCTCGCTTCCTCCTCCGCGAGCTCCCGGCCGGTGCCCCGGGCGGCCTCTAGCTCCAGGCTGACGGGTGCTGCAGCCGGGACTCATGGGATTCACTGGAGGTCTCCGCAGCTGGGAGCCTGGCCTTAGCCCGCGGTTGGCAGACGTTTGCCCGCGCGTGCGGCCTGAGGCGTCGGTGCACCCTGCACTTCAAGTTTGACGGCGATGCCACCCTCTATCTGAGGGTGTTTGGGGAGGATGGTCGCCACGCGGGGTGCTGCCCTGAGGACGACGACCGCGACCAGGAACCCAGCTCCGACGACGATGGAGAGGACAGTGCTCGGGTGATTGGCGGCGCTCAGGGTTCCTCAAGCTTCTCCGGTTCTTCTTCAAGCGGCGACTCCTCCAGCGGTGGCCCCGGTTAGCCTCCACGTCGTCGTATTTGCTTGGGAGGTGGTGGCGTGCCTACCCGCCGTCGCGCCCCGGTGAAGCGCGAGAGGGAGTCTGCCAGAGCCCCGTGGGTGGCTCGAGTCCTCCCTGCAGGCCGGTGTGAGGCGAGCTACGCCTGATTTGTTCTTTCTTTTCCTTTTTCTTACGCAAAAAGATAGTAGTGTGGAGCCCCGCGGGGGCGTGTTTGGGTTACTGCCGTTAATCATCATTTGCTTCCGCTATCGTTCCTTCCGGCTACGTGCCCGTGCGTGGGTAGTTCTCGGCCCCAGCCGTGAGGGGTGACCGACCCAGGCCCTGTGTTCATGTCACGGTGCCCATGGGGCACGGACTGGAGGGGTGCTCCTGTAATGGACCCAGGTCGCGAAACCTTTGAATGACTAGGATAGGAACACTCGCGAGGGCGCTCGGTTGTCCCCCTCCCTCGCGAGGTCTTGCAAAAGAGAAATCGAGGTGGGAGAGTGAAAAGTCGAAGAACCACAAGCCAAAGACGGCAACAACTTCAATAAAACTTCGAATGAGAAGGAGCAAGCCAACTACGGAAAGCAAATGAAAAGCCGCGTCCGGCACCTAATCTAGTCTTCAACGTCTTCTCAACAGCGCGGAGCTAAGTGCTGCCACTGGGCGTGGGAGGGAGCCCCAGGGCCTGAGGCCGGCGCTCCTGAGACTCTGGGGCGTGTACAGCCCCAACTCATTATTACGTGAGAGTGTCACGGGCGGCGAGCTTCACAGGCATTGGCCTTCTTCACAGGCTCCGGGCCTTTTCCAAAACGCGACAGCTTCACAGGCATTCGCCTTCTTCACAGGCTCTGGGCCTTTTCCAAAACACGACAGCTTCACAGGCATTCACATTCTTCATAGGCTCTGGGCCTTTTCCAAAACGCGACAGCTTCACAGGCATTCGCCTTCTTCACAGGCTCTGGGCCTTTCCCAAACGCGATAGCTTCACAGGCATTCGCCTTCTTCACAGGCTCTGGGCCTTTCCCAAACGCGACAGCTTGACAAGCATTCGCCTTCTTCACAGGCTCCGGGCCTTTTCCAAAACGCGATGGCTTCACAGGCATTCGCCTTCTTCACAGGCTCCGGGCCTTTTCCAAAATGCGATGGCTTCATAGGCATCCTCCTTCTTCATAGGCTCCGGGCCTTTTTAGGGGTAGAACCTCCGGAGGTGCTGGATGTTCCATGCGTTCTGGACTGGCACCCCCTCCTGAGTCTCCAAGCGCGCGGAGCCAGGCCTGGAAACATGAACAACTTTGAACGCGCCCTCCCACATGGGAGAGAGCTTGTGCAGCCCCTCCCTGGAGAGAACCCGCCTGAGCACGAGGTCTCGTACCTCGAGAGTTCTAGGGCGGATGTTGCGGCAGTGATATCGCCGTAGTGCTTGTTGGTACCTCGCCGCTCGTAGCGCGGCTTCTCGGCGACGTTCCTCCCCCAGCACAAGGTCCATCCCCCGCATGGCGTCCTGCTGCGCCTCGTCGAACGCCAGGACCCGCGCGGAGCGACATCTGACCTCGTGAGGGAGGACCGCTTCGGCTCCGTAGACCAGGAAGAACGGGGTCTCTCCAGTCGGCTTGGTCGCGGTTGTGCGGATGGACCACAACACGGATTGAAGCTCGTCGTACCAACCTCTGCCGCAGGCCTCCAGCTTCTTCTTGAACGTCCTGGTCTTGAGGCCCCTCAGGACCTCCGTGTTGGCTCGCTCGGCCTGGCCGTTGCTTCGGGGGTGCGCCACCGAAGGTAGCATATCTGCGTTCCAAGGTTAGCACAGTATGTTTTGAAGAGGTTACTGGTGAACTGCGAACCGTTGTCCGTGATGATGCAGTTCGGCACCCCGAACCGGCTCATGATGCCCTTGATGAACTTGACCGCGGAACCCGCGGGAATGGTACGGACAGCCTCTACTTCAGCCCACTTGGTCAACTTGTCCACGGCGACGTAGAGGTAACGGTAGCCCCCTGGCGCCCGAGGAAACGGGCCCAAGATGTCTAGCCCCCAGACTGCGAATGGCCACGAAAGGGGTATAGTCTGCAGGCCTCCTGCTGGCTAATGGATCTGCTTGGTGTGGAACTGGCAGGCCTCACAAGCTTTCACTAGTTCGACGGCGTCATTGAGCGCGGTGGGCCAATAAAACCCACGGCGGAACGCCTCGCCGACGAGGGTCCGTGATGATGAATGATGTCCACAGTCTCCGCCATGTATATCTTCCAACAGTTCCTTCCCTTGCTCCCTGGAGATGCAGCGCAGGGATACATCGTTTGGTCGCTTCGGGTAGAGCTCTCCATCCTTGATGCAGTATGCCGTGGCCTGGCGTGCCACTCGCTCCGCTTCCTCCTCCTTCTCCGGTAGGGTCCCTTGCGTTAAGTAACTTTGGAGCTTCGTGATCCAACATCCCTCCTGAGGTTCCATCGTCAGGAGCAGGCATGCTCCTGAGGCCGGGCCACAGGCCGGAGCTCCCGAGGCAGGTGGCTGGGGGAGTTCCTCCCGGCGGTGAGCTGTGTTCGATAATGACGGCAGGGCTGAGGGCTTGAAGAGCCGCTCCTCGAAAACGCCAAGCTCCCGAGGTAACCATCTGGACGCCCGTTTGGCGATGTCGTCGGCCTCCTGATTGGTGCCACGGGGCACATGCTGCAACTCCAACCCCCAGAACTGCTTCTCCATCCTGCGGACCTCCGCAAGGTCGGCTTCCATGTGCTCATCCTTCGGCTTGTACACCTTGTTGGAGAAATTGACAAGGAGCTGCGAATCGCCCTTGATGGTGAGGCGTTTCACCCCCAGGGAAGCTACGGCCTTCAAGCCCGCTATTAAACCGTCATACTCCGCTATGTTGTTGGAGACCTTTTCACCTTGCTGGAAACATAGCTGCAGAGCGTAATAGAGCTTGTCCTGAGTGGGCGATATAAGCACCGCCCCAACCCCAGTGCCATGCCTGGAGAACGCCCCATCGAAGTACATGACCCAGCCTTCTGGCGCCTCGTTTCCCAGGGATAGGGACCGATCCTCGTCGGCCTTGAGGCCTGGCTCCTCCGTACATTCTGCCACAAAATCTGCCAACGCTGCTCCCTTGATGACTCTGGTCGTGCTGAATTCGAGCTGAAACGCTTGCAGTTCTATGTTCCACTCAGCAACCCTTCCAGCTGAGTTAGGGCTCCTGAGCACTCTCTCTAGGGGGTATGATGAGACGACCTTGATGGATTGATCCTGAAAATAGTGCCGTAGCTTGCGCGAGGCCACCAGTAGCGCGAGGAGGAGTTTCTGAGGCATGGGGTACCGTGCCGTCGCATCCCACAACACCGTGCTGACGAAGTACACCGGGTGCTCTACGAGGTTGGGCGCATCAGTGCTGGCGGCTCCCTTCGGAGACCATGGCGCCTCTTGAGGCGACGAGGCCTCCTGAGGCTGGCCATATGGGGGAGGAGCCTCTTCCGCCTCTGGTGCACTCCTCTGCGGCGGCTGATCCTCCTCAGCCGCGGTGGCGGTTTCTGTGGGTCTTCCTTGTTCATGCTTTGCCTTGTCCCGGGCTGCTGCTGTGGTTTTGATTCGACGCTCCTCTCTAACCGCCACCAGGGCTACGCTGGCGGAGTACGGAGTGGCGGCAAGGTAAAGCACCAGGGGCTCTTGAGGGCGCGGAGCCACCATGACCGGTGGGCTGGTCAGGTATCTCTTCAGATCCTGGAACGCCTTGTCGGCCTCTTCAGTCCACTCAAAGGGCCCCTTTTTCTTCATTAGCTGGAAGAAGGGCAGTGCTCGTTCCCCCAACTTGGAGATGAAGCGCCCTAGCGCGGTCACGTGCCCGGTGAGCTTCTGCATTTCTCTGAGGGTCTTTGGCGGGCTCATGTCTTCCACTGCCTTGACCTTTTCCGGGTTAGCCTTGATGCCTCGGTGGGACACAAGGAAACCCAAGAGCTTGCCCGAGGGGACTCCGAACACACACTTCTCTGGGTTGAGCCGTAGGTTCACTGTGTTGAGGCTCGTGAAGGTTTCCTCCAGGTCTTGTATCAGGGTCCTGGCCTCCCGAGACTTTACCACGATGTCATCGACGTAAGCTTCAACATTCTTCCCGAGCTGCGGGCCCAAGGTGATGTGCATCAGCCACTGAAAGGTCGCCCCTGTGTTACGCAGCCCGAATGGCATGCACGTGTAGCAGTACACCCCACACGGGGTTAGGAAGGCTGTCTTTTTGACGTCTTCCACCGCCATCTTGATCTGGTAATACCTAGAAAAGGCATCCAAGAAGCATAGCAGGTCGCATTCCGTGGTGGAATTGACGATCTGATCGATGCGGGGAAGCGGGAACGGATCCTGCGGGCATGCTTTGTTGAGGTTGGTGAAGTCGACACACATGCACTCCTTCCCTCCCTTCTTTGGCACAACAACAGGGTTGGCCAACCAATCCGGGTATCGGACCTCGCGAATGACCCCAGCGGCTTCTAATTTGCGGGTCTCTTGGACGATGAAGGCCTGCTTTTCTGTGGACTGCCGCCTGGCCTTCTGCTTCACAGGGCGCACATTGCGGCACACATAGAGGTGATGCTCGATTACTCTCCTAGGGATCCCTGCCAACTGGTCAGGCTCCCAAGCAAATACCTTCTTGTTTGCGCGCAGGAACCCGACCATGGCCTCCTCCTGCTCGGGTTCAAGGTTGGCGCCTATGGTGAATGTGGCGTTGGTGGACCCGTCCTCATCGACGGGTCTCTGCTTGGTTTCTGCCTTGTCCTGGGTGAACAATTGTTTCTTCTTGGTAGGTGCAGCCCCCTTGGGCTCAGGGGTCTCCAAGTCGGCGGGCCGCGCTGACGGCGCCATCTTGAAGGCGAGCTTGAGCACCCGCAGCGCGTCTCCGGTGTCCCCGTGCACGGTGAGGGCACAGCTGCTCCCGGGCATCTTCATGAGGTTGTACGCCGGGTGCATCACGGCCATGAATTGGGCCAGCGCTGGGTAGCCGAGGATGGCGTTGTAGGGGAGGCCGATGGGGGCGATGTCGAAGTCGACCAGCTCCGTACGGAAGTTGTTGTAGGTACCGAAGGTTACTGGGAGCCGGATCTGTCCCAAGGAGCTGGATGATCCGCCCCCAACGCCTGAGAAGGGCTGGCTGGGTTGCAGCCGTTCCAGGGGTATGCGGAGGAGGTCGAAGGCCTCGACTGAGAGCACGCTGAGGCCCGCACCGCCATCGATGAGAGTTCTAGTGACGACCACCTGGCAGATGGTGGGGGTGCACAGCATGGGGAGCGCACCCGAGCAGGCCGAGTTGGGAGGGTGGTCCTCCGAGCTGAAGGTCAGGCCGGCCTTGGGCGCCGCCCGGTCCGGGAGAGCCCCCTGCCGCGTGGAAGCGGCACTGACCCGGCGGATGAACGGCTTGACATGGTGACTTGTAGGCGGCGCCTGCGAGCCGCCCAGGAGGGCCACGACGACCGGGGGTGTTGGTGTAGCGCGACGTGCGGGGAAGAGGCCGCGGGTCTCTTCCCAAGAGGCCACGGAGGCTGCCGGTGGGTGGAGCAGCCATGTGCGCGGAGCGCCGATGGGGGCCATGGGGAGCCAGTTGGCCATGACCCTATCGTCACCTCCAGCTTCGAGGAGGGCCTCCTCGCTCGCCAGCAAGAAGGCCAGCGGATCTGTCGCGCCACCGTAGCGCGGCGGCGTCGTTTTCTTGAACTCGTCCGGCCACCGTACCCGTTGCAGGGCTGGGGCCAGGGCTCAGAGCCCCCTGGCCCCCGTGCTGGCGCCAGCTGCCGGAGCGGGCGACGCGCTACTCATCGCGAGGCAGGCCGTGGCGGTGGCGGAAGAGAAAACTCCGGTGCACCCCTACCTGGCGCGCCAAATGTCGGATTTCGGGTTCCGGCAGACCCTTGAGGTTTGAACACTGGGGTGCGCGCGGAGATTTCGCTTCCTACCTTCCTGCACCCCTCCGCCTCGCTAAGATCTAAGCTATGGAAAGAACAACACAAGAGACACAGGGTTTATACTGGTTCGGGCCACCGTTGTGGTGTAATACCCTACTCCAGTGTGTGGCGTGGTGGATTGCCTCTTGGGCTGATGATAATGAATGATACAAGGAAGAATAGCCTCGCGAGGGTCTGTTCTTGGCTAGGGCGATGAACTGCTGGGAGGAGTTCAGCCACCCTTCTCTCTCTCTCTCTCTCTCTCTCTCTCTCTCTCTTTGATCGAACCCCCCCTCCTCTGTGGGTCGCTGGTCCTATTTATAGAGGCCCTGGTCCTCTTCCCAAATATCGAGCGGGAAGGGATCCAACAATGGCGGGCTAATTTGAAGGGGGGCAGCTAGTACTAGCTACCCTGACAAAAGTAGTCTTCGCCTGCACAAAGCTCTGGTGGTGACGCCGTCTTGGGCCCCATGATGACCTCCGTCTTGCAGTCCTCCTGGTCCTGGTCTTGTTGCACCGAAATGGAAACCTTTGCCTGATGCCTCAGTACTCCGCGGCTGTGCTTGCCCCCTTTGCACCAAAGAGGAAAAGAGGACACCGCGCGGGCTGGTACCCGCCTGGCGCCCTTGGTCATCATGGCTTGCATCACGGACACCTCATGAGGTACCCCGCCTTGATCTCTCCGCCTCTTCACGAGCCAGCCTGGTGAGGCCGTGCCTGAGGAAGCTCCGCGTCATCCGCCCCGCGAGGCTTGGCCCCTCACGAGGGTCTTGGGTCTGTGTTGATGAAGATGGGCCATGCCGGGCCCCCTTTTTAAGCCACGCCGCAGGCCGCAGGCAGGCAAGTCTGGGGACGCCCGTCCCCAGAACGCCGACAGACATGTTACCTCTGTATCGACCCCATGGGGCCGACGAAGATGATGTGATGACCCTCAGCGCCTGCATAAGCTGGCCCATGCTTTGGCCGAAGAGCCAGATTCGTTTGAGGGTGGGGGACACCACCCCATAGACAACACCACCAGTCGTGCCGGCGCCAAGCCATGGCAAGACCCCCGCAACGCAACCGGACATGCCGGACATGGATATGGCACAGGATCTGGACATGCATATGTGAAAGCACAAGTGCTCCCTGGGTGGTTTTGGTAATTAAAGTCAACATATCTTTTGTTGGACTAACACTTTTACCTAGCATGTTTCAGATAAGTTCAACAATGGAGTGGCATGGACTGGAGGATGTGGAACCCCTTCAAGATGCTAAGGACAAAGGATTGGCTCAAGCTTCAAGATCAAGACTCTACATTTTCTATTTTAGTGATCCAAGATCACATTGAGTCTATAGGAAAAGCCAATACTATCAAGAGGGGATGAGGTGTTGCTTAATGGCTTGCTTGCTCAAAGTGCTTAGTGATATGCTCCAAAACCCTCAACTACCTTCCCACATCCACATATGACCTAAACCAAAAGTCAAACTCGGCCCCACCGATTCTATCTATCCGGCGCCACCGAGTTTCAGATGTCATAGCCACTGCCACAAACCCTAGCAAATCGGTTTCACCGATAGGGATCTCGGTCTCACCGAGATGGGATTGTAATCTCTCTGTGTATGTCCATTACCAAAATCGGTCTCACCGAGTTTGAGCAATCGGTACTACCGAGATTACAATGCAAACCCTCTGGTTAGCTTATTACCAAAATCGGTCCCACCGAGTTTGTGTAATCGGTCTCACCGAGTTTGCCTGACCAACTCTCTGGTTAGCTTATTACCAAAATCGGTCCCACCGAGTTTGTGTAATCGGTCACACCGAGATTACGTTATGCCCTAACCCTAACCATATCGGTCCTACCGAGTTGCATCTCAGTCCCACCGAAAATCCTAACGGTCACTAGGTTTGCTGAATCGGTCCGACCGAGTTTAACCATTCGGTCTCACCGAGTTTGGCAAATTGTGTGTAACGGTTAGATTTTGTGTGGAGGCTATATATACCCCTCCACCCACTCTTCATTCGTGGAGAGAGCCATCAGAACATACCTACACTTCCAATACACATTTTCTGAGAGAGAACCACCTACACTTGTGTTGAGGTCAAGATATTCCATTCCAACCATATGAATCTTGATCTCTAGCCTTCCCCAAGTTGCTTTCCACTCAAATCTTCTTTCCACCAAATCCAAATCCTGTGAGAGAGAGTTGAGTGTTGGGGAGACTATCATTTGAAGCACAAGAGCAAGGGGTTCATCATCAACACACCATTTGTTACTTCTTGGAGAGTGGTGTCTCCTAGATTGGCTAGGTGTCACTTGGGAGCCTCCAACAAGATTGTGGAGTTGAACCAAGGAGTTTGTAAGGGCAAGGAGATCGCCTACTTCGTGAAGATCTACCGCTAGTGAGGCAAGTCCTTCGTGGGCGACGGCCGTGATGGAATAGACAAGGTTGTTTCTTCGTGGACCCTTCGTGGGTGGAGCCCTCTGTGGACTCGCGCGACCGTTACCCTCCATGGGTTGATGTCTCCATCAACGTGGATGTACGATAGCACCACCTATCGGAACCACGACAAAAACATCCGTGTCTCCAATTGCGTTTGAATACTCCAAACCCTTCTCTTTACATTCTTGCAAGTTGCATGCTTTACTTTCCGCTGCTCATATACTCATTGCATGCTTGCTTGATATGTATTGTGTTTGTTAAACTTGTGCTTAAACTCCACTTAAACTTAAGAATATTAAAAACTGCAACTTTTGGCACTTAGTGTCTAATCACCCCCCTCTAGACACCTCTTCTCGATCCTTTCAATTGGTATCAGAGCTTTGGTCTCCATTGCCTTGGTTTAAACACCATTGGAGGAAGATGGATGTGTCTACTTTGGGGAGTCTTAGACATAGAGTGCCTATTCTTGATGGAGAGTATTTTCATGAGTGGAAAAATGAAATGCTTGAGATTTTCAATGAATATCATTTGAACAAGTACATTACTAGCCCTTGTGCACCTCATGTTGATCCTTTGCACCCTACCCTAGATGAAGATATTGACATGATTCGCAATCTTAGAACTGTTGAGCTCATCATTAGAGGCTTGCCTAGAAACTTGATTAGATGTTTGCCTACTCTCAAGTGTGCCTACACCATATGGAGATTTCTTGAGGAACGATTTCCAGATTATTCCTTGAAAAATTTAGACGAAATTCTCCATAAGTCTATTGCCTTGAGTAAGATGAACTCTAGTGATCCTAGCTTTGGTGATTGTCTATTTGAGCTTACCAATCTCATGCGTGCTAAAGGAAATGTTGGAATCATTAGCGATATCATATCCGAAGCTATTAGAATTCATAAAGGTAACCATTGTGATGATCATTTATCTAATGAATTACCCTCTCTAGGAATTGATCAATCACAAGATGATGTTGAACATGGATACTATGATGAAGATGATGATAGTGACTATGATCTTGATGATGCAATGAGGCATTTTGGTCTTATGGCAAATCTTCGCGGCTACATGGCTGGAGGAAAGGAATGGGTCCTTGATAGTGGATGTACTGATCATATGACCGGAGATAAAGATATGTTCCGTGAGCTTGCTGAAAACGACGGCCCTCGAAAATATGTCACTTTTGGTGATAATTCAAAGGGTAAGGTGGTTGGCCTTGGTAAGGTGGCCATCTCACATGATAGCTCCATACAAAATGTCATGCTCGTTGAATCCCTTGGATACAATTTACTTTCAGTTTCTAGACTTGCGGATTTCGGTTTCAATGTCTTATTCACTGAAGTAGATTGCCAAGTGTTTCGTAGAGACAATCATAAAATGGTCTTTACCGGTATACGTAGAGGAGATCTTTACATTGTTGATTTCACTAAAAAGGCTCAACCTAGAACTTGCTTAATTACCAAATCTTCTAAAGGCTGGTTGTGGCATAGAAGACTAGGTCATGTTGGTATGCGAAATCTTGATAAGCTTATTAAAGGTGATCATATCCTTGGAATAAAAGATGTCATATTTGACAAGGATAGACTTTGTAGTGCTTGTCAAGCAGGGAAACAAGTTGGAGGAAGTCACCGCGCGAAGAACATCATGACCACAAGAAGACCACTCGAGCTACTTCACATGGATCTCTTTGGTCCAAATGCCTACAAGAGTCTCGGTGGTAACTCATTTGGTCTAGTCATAGTTGATGATTTTTCAAGATTTACGTGGGTGTTCTTTCTTGATGACAAATCGCAGGTCCAAAAGATCTTCAAAAACTTCGCTAGGAAGGCCCAAAATCAGTTTGACGTGAAGATCAAGAAGGTTCGGAGCGACAACGGAACGGAGTTCAAGAACGCAAATGTGGACACCTTTCTTGACGAAGAAGGGATTTCACACGAGTTCTCGGCTACGTACACACCTCAACAAAATGGAGTTGTTGAAAGGAAGAACCGGACTCTTATCGAGATGGCAAGAACGATGCTTGATGAGTACAAAACGCCAAAGCACTTTTGGGCGGAAGCGGTTGAGACAGCTTGTCATGCAACAAATCGCTTGTATCTTCACAAGCTACTCGGCAAGACGGCATACGAGCTCCTCACCGGTAACAAACCCCAAGTTGGATACTTTCGAGTATTCGGCTCAAAGTGCTACATTCTTGATAAGCATCGTCGTTCTAAATTTGCTCCTAAATCTCATGAAGGTTTCCTACTTGGTTATGGCTCAAACTCTCACACTTACCGTGTCTACAACAATTTCACCCGAAAGGTTGAAGAGACGGTAGATGTGAAGTTTGATGAATCTAACGGCTCGCAAGTAGAGCAATTGCCAATTGATGTAGGAGACAAAGACCCTTCGGAAGCAATTCAAGACTTGTCCATTGGCAAGATTCGTCCAACGGAAGTGAAGGAGAGTACCTCGTCCGTCCAAGTGGAAGCTTCTACCTCACGACAAGGTGAACCAAGAGTTGATACGGAAGCATCCACAAGTGGGACACGCCAAGATGAAGAAAACGAGGAAGCGCACCAAGATGAACATCAACAACCTCCTTCTCCACCACGACAAGAGAACGACAACGTCAACAATGAAGAAGGCCAAGAAGAAGCACAAGATGAAGAGGATGTTCCACCCCGACCCAAGCAAAAGCTTTCACGAGTTCGAGCAAGAATTGCTAAGGATCATCCCGTCGAGCAAATCTACAATGATATCCAAACCGGGAGAATCACTCGCTCTAAAACTCGTTTAGCTAACTTTTGTGAACATTACTCATTCATCTCTAGCATTGAACCTATGAAGGTTGAAGAAGCATTGGAGGATCCGGACTGGATAAACGCTATGCATGAAGAGCTACACAACTTTGAGAGAAATCAAGTGTGGACATTGGTCGAGAAGCCCGACAACAACCACAACATCATTGGTACCAAATGGGTGTTTCGCAACAAGCAAGATGAAGATGGACAAGTGGTTCGCAACAAAGCACGTCTCGTCGCCCAAGGCTACACACAAGTTGAAGGTATGGACTATGGTGAGACATATGCTCCCGTTGCTAGACTTGAGTCCATTCGCATCTTACTTGCTTATGCTAATCACCATGATATCACCTTGTACCAAATGGACATTAAAAGTGCTTTTCTAAATGGCAAAATTGAGGAGGAAGTTTATGTTAAGCAACCTCCCGGCTTCGTCAATCCTAAGAAACCTAATCATGTTTACAAACTTCACAAAGCCCTTTATGGTCTTAAACAAGCTCCTAGAGCATGGTATAAATGCTTGACCAAGTTCCTTATTGAAAAAGGCTTTGAAATTGGTAAAATTGATTCTACTCTTTTTACTAAAAGGGTTAATGGAGAACTATTTGTGTGCCAAATTTATGTTGATGATATCATATTTGGTTCAACTAACCCTCATTTTAGTGAGAAGTTTGGAAAGCTAATGTCGGAGAAGTTTGAGATGTCTATGATGAGTGAACTCAAATTCTTTCTCGGTTTGCAAATCAAGCAAACTAAGGAAGGTACCTTTGTCTCTCAAACGAAGTACACCAAGGACTTATTCAAGAAGTTCAATATGCAAGAATGCAAAGGTATGACTACACCCATGCCTACTAGTGGACATCTTGATTTGACCAAAGATGGTGAACCGGTTGATCAAAAGGTTTATCGCTCTATGATTGGTTCATTGTTATATCTATGTGCCTCTCGTCCCGATATTATGCTAAGTGTGTGCATGTGTGCACGATATCAAGCTGCTCCTAAAGAGTGTCATCTTAAGGCTGTGAAAAGGATAGTGAGATACCTAATCCATACACCAAATTTTGGCATTTGGTATCCTAAGAGGTCCTCTTTTGATCTTGTTGGCTACTCCGATTCGGACTATGCCGGAGACAAGGTTGATAGAAAATCCACTTCGGGTACTTGTCAATTCCTTGGTAGATCTCTTGTGTCTTGGTCTTCCAAGAAACAAAACTCGGTATCCTTATCCACCGCCGAAGCGGAATACATTGCCGCTGGTTCATGTTGTGCTCAATTACTTTGGATGACCCAAACTCTTAAAGATTATGGGATATATGTGAAACATGTTCCATTGCTATGTGACAATGAAAGTGCTATTAAGATTGCTCACAATCCCGTGCAACATTCTCGAACTAAGCATATTGAAGTTCGTCATCATTTCATTCGAGATCATGTTGCAAAAGGGGACATTAACCTTAAGCATGTTCGCACCGATAAGCAATTGGCGGATATATTCACTAAACCACTTGATGAGAAAGTGTTTTGCAGGTTGAGAGGTGAATTGAACATCATTGATGCTTCAAACTTGGAGTAGGAACTCCATTTGATACATGCGGGGCATGAGCCTATGACTAATCCTCGATATTTCTCTTATGATGCTATTCATATGTCTTGGATATATTTGTACCTTGCATGTTATCTAACCCGTGTAGGTACTTGGTTGAATCTAAATCTATGAGATTGCAACTCACTCACATCTTGAGCAATCTCTACATCACCAAGTCTCTACACAATGGTGGTTGAAGACAAGGAAGCACGAAACCATTCAAACATATCCTTTGGCAAATTCTATGTTGAGTCTCATGATTGTCATTTTGGATACACAAGTGCTCTTCCTTGCAAAGCTAACCCATGTAGGTAGATGAACTCAAACTCCAAGTGGTGCTCCCAACCCTTGATGAACTACATCAACCTTGAGCAACCCACACAAGTTCAACTACATGACAAGATCAACCACCACCCAAGGTATGTTATTCCATCTTAGAGAAGCTTTACTCCAAGTCATGAGTCAAAGCAACTCGACAAGATGTGAATACATCAAAAGGCTTAAACGAAAAATGGTAACCCCATTTTGAGCTTAAACGATGAGTATGACCTATGATCAAGTGCTCTCACTTGACTCCTAAGTCAATATACTCTAACATAGGTGACTTTGTCGCCGACCATCTCTAGATGAAGTTCTCGTGTGTCTCTCCGTGCTTTTGTCTCTTGCATATTTGTTTCCCCTTTCAAAAAAACTTCATCTAGAACTTTTAGTTTCTTTTCTTTCCTTTTTGTTCTGCATTTCTGCATCCAATTCATTGCAAATCTTTCAGTAAATTCCTTGCATATCCTTGTGAGATCTTACTTGTCTAGTGAGCTGAGGTGACAAGTGGTTTCACTCTAATGAACTCGGTCACACCGGTTTGTTCTCTTCGGCCCAACCGAAATCTTTCGGTGCAACCGAAGCACACAACTCGGAGTCACCGATTCCACCACAGGAAAACCAACTTGCCACTTATTCCTGATTTCTGTTTGCTCCAGCTCCACTCAATGATTCTTGTCCTCTACCAGCATCATATTAGACATGCTGCTTTGCTCTGTGACTCGAGGACCAACCCATTTGTATCACATGTCCAGAAGAGCCCTTCTTGGAAATTGATGTCAAAGGGGGAGAGAGAGATCACATCAAAGCTTAATCCTTCCTATAGGGGGAGAAAGAGAGAATACTCAGGGGGAGAGAGTTTCTCAACTAGGAGAAAGTAATATCATCAAAGACCCCAGATGCTTGGTGTTCAAGAGGAGAGATGTCACATGTCTTTAAGAGGGGAAAGACATGTTTGGTTGCTTGCTTTAGCTCAAGCTCTGTTGTTTCCTTTTTTGTTGCTCTGATTTTCTGTTCCCTATCTTCTCCCAATATCCCATGCAGATTCAGGGGGAGCAAGACATCTAAGGGAAGGAAATCTCTGATTTTATTGCATATCTTTACCTTTGGGGACATGTCTATATCCAATGTGGTACTTAGTACTCACTCTACATGTCATCCCAGTCTTGGTTCTCTTGTGGTTTCTCTTGCTTGCTCTGGTCAGTAGGTGTATCTGTGTTATTTAACCTTGTTTGCGCAGGTTCATCCCATCCTAAGCCAACTCAAGACCACAAGGTAAGTATATGCATCACAGTCATGTGAATGAGAAGTTCTTGCTGATGTACATACTGTTTGCAAGAAGGACTCATGAGCATGAAGGTACATTTCTCACATTCACATCATTTGCTCTGATGCATATAGCCAAGATACATGTAACACATTGCTTACTCTGTCATGTTTACGCATTCACATGCTCCTATATTCAATATTCACATGATTGCATACATGTAGGGGGAGCCTATGCATGTTACATGTCTTTCCAAAGCTTTACTTGCTATTCTCTATATCTTTATCTAAAGCTTTGATGTATGTTGTCATCAATTACCAAAAAGGGGGAGATTGAAAGCACAAGTGCTCCCTGGGTGGTTTTGGTAATTAATGTCAACATATCTCTTGTTGGACTAACACTTTTACCTAGTATGTTTCAGATAAGTTCAACAATGGAGTGGCATGGACTAGAGGATGTGGAACCCCTTCAAGATGCTAAGGACAAAGGATTGGCTCAAGCTTCAAGATCAAGACTCTACATTTTCTATTTTAGTGATCCAAGATCACATTGAGTCTATAGGAAAAGCCAATACTATCAAGAGGGGATGAGGTGTTGCTTAATGGCTTGCTTGCTCAAAGTGCTTAGTGATATGCTCCAAAACCCTCAACTACCTTCCCACATCCACATATGACCTAAACCAAAAGTCAAACTCGGCCCCACCGATTCTATCTATCCGGCGCCACCGAGTTTCAGATGTCATAGCCACTGCCACAAACCCTAGCAAATCGGTTTCACCGATAGGGATCTCGGTCTCACCGAGATGGGATTGTAATCTCTCTGTGTATGTCCATTACCAAAATCGGTCTCACCGAGTTTGAGCAATCGGTACTACCGAGATTACAATGCAAACCCTCTGGTTAGCTTATTACCAAAATCGGTCCCACCGAGTTTGTGTAATCGGTCTCACCGAGTTTGCCTGACCAACTCTCTGGTTAGCTTATTACCAAAATCGGTCCCACCGAGTTTGTGTAATCGGTCACACCGAGATTACGTTATGCCCTAACCCTAACCATATCGGTCCTACCGAGTTGCATCTCAGTCCCACCGAAAATCCTAACGGTCACTAGGTTTGCTGAATCGGTCCGACCGAGTTTAACCATTCGGTCCCACCGAGTTTGGCAAATTGTGTGTAACGGTTAGATTTTGTGTGGAGGCTATATATACCCCTCCACCCACTCTTCATTCGTGGAGAGAGCCATCAGAACATACCTACACTTCCAATACACATTTTCTGAGAGAGAACCACCTACACTTGTGTTGAGGTCAAGATATTCCATTCCAACCATATGAATCTTGATCTCTAGCCTTCCCCAAGTTGCTTTCCACTCAAATCTTCTTTCCACCAAATCCAAATCCTGTGAGAGAGAGTTGAGTGTTGGGGAGACTATCATTTGAAGCACAAGAGCAAGGAGTTCATCATCAACACACCATTTGTTACTTCTTGGAGAGTGGTGTCTCCTAGATTGGCTAGGTGTCACTTGGGAGCCTCCAACAAGATTGTGGAGTTGAACCAAGGAGTTTGTAAGGGCAAGGAGATCGCCTACTTCGTGAAGATCTACCGCTAGTGAGGCAAGTCCTTCGTGGGCGACGGCCGTGATGGAATAGACAAGGTTGCTTCTTCATGGACCCTTCGTGGGTGGAGCCCTCCGGTGACTCGCGCAACCTTTACCCTCCGTGGGTTGAAGTCTCCATCAACGTGGATGTACGATAGCACCACCTATCGGAACCATGACAAAAACATCCGTGTCTCCAATTGCTTTTGAATACTCCAAACCCTTCTTTTTACATTCTTGCAAGTTGCATGCTTTACTTTCCGCTGCTCATATACTCATTGCATGCTTGCTTGATATGTATTGTGTTTGTTAAACTTGTGCTTAAACTCCACTTAAACTTAAGAATATTAAAAACTGCAACTTTTGGCACTTAGTGTCTAATCACCCCCTCTAGACACGTCATCTCGATCCTTTCAATATGGCACAGGATCCGGACGACGCCGACGATGACAACGACGGTACATTTACCAACGTCGATAAGTACTTCAACGAACATGGGTACGGTGACGAATTCTTGGGGCCTCCTTCTCAAGAACCCAACCCTGCAAAAGATGATCTAGATGGTACCGCGGAGAAACCCAGTTGCAACAGGCGTCGTCTGGCGTTCAGTTCTCAGGAGACGCCTCCAGCTACCGCCTTCACTGAGCCTCCAGCTCACTCAAGAAGGCTGTCTGTGAGCAGAACTCGATCCCATTATAGCAGAAGAAGGGATGGAAAAGAAAGAGTAACAAGGGTGCAAGCCAGCCGGCACCGTGTACGATCCGTGATCAGGACAAGCCACCTTCACCTAAGGATATCTCGAGGAGGGTGCATGTGGCGTGTAGGCCGATGCTACCGACTAATCTGCTCAATGCTGCAACTGGTGCTATGCGGAGTCTGCATGACAGTGTTCTTTCTTTGGAGAAGCGGCATCTCCGAGAGAATGATGTGGCATACCCAGTTTTCCTAGCCAAGGTGCCAGAGGGCAAGGGCTTTGTGGATAGCGCCATCGGGGCTATGATCGTCCTGCGGTTTGATGACATCTTCTCTATGTTTAACCTTCATCCGCTGCACTACACCTTTGTTTGGCTATTTTCGCTGAGTATAGAGATGCGGATCATTAGAGACAAGACCCCGCACATTGTGATAGTCGACCCCTTCTACATGTGTGCCAATATCTTGGGCAGCGCAGGGGATCGGTAAGTCGTAAGTTCATACCTCGAAGGCATCATTCTGGCAAACCCAGATAAGGATAACTTCCTCGTGCCTTACTTTCCCAAGTAAGTCATCCCCTCACCGCCCCGTAACATATGATTTCTTAGATTTCGATCGTTGTTTTTTTAACATTCCGTGTTTTGTGCAGTGACACACATTGCACACTCATCCTCTTAAGCCCGAAGTATTCCATGGCCATGTATTTCGACTCGGACCGTTAGTCGAAGAAAGACTACACAAATATCAAGAAAGTTCTTAATGATGTTCTCCCCGGCTACGCCAGATCTAGAGGCACCTTCAGCAGGCCAATTCATAGGTACGGGAAGCACGTGTTCGCCCACAATACAACGTTCCCCTGCGTCAAGTAGCCGCCTGGCGGTCAGAAGGATGCCTACTACGCCCTCCATCACATGCGGGTGATCGTACGGGACCATAATCACCTTCTGCTACCAAAAAATCTCAAATATTAGGCGCAAGCTTGTCGGCAATCCAGGAAGCGGACATCAGACAAGAATTCTTTCGCATCCAGTCGGAGTTTGCGGAAATCATCCATCAAGATGTCCTTCGTACCTCAGGGTAGTTCTACCTCAGATATCAACCGTCCAACAGTGAGATAGAAACAACGCTACAAATGCAGGCTAACAACGCCCGCGATTTCCTGACCATCACGATAGAAGGCGGCTTCATCCACGCTCCGGTCCCTGAGTCGAGTCGAAAGTAGTGACGCTATGTGTAGTTCTGAAATATCGATTAGCTCATGTTGTAATTAAACTTTAATGAACTTGTATGTCTCTTTGGTTTGGACAGTCGTTCAACTTATATGTAATCGATGCTATTTATTAGTAGGACCATGAATCGTGCTATTAATGTCTTGCTTTTCTCTTCCGATCCTTTGTTGCATACTTATATATTGCTTATGTATTGTCTGTGAATTGCTACTAACGTTTTGTTTGGCTAGTGGATAGAGATGCCGTTGTATGTCGTGTACAAGGGTAAGGTTCCCGGAGTCTACGACGACTGGGAGGAGTGTCAGAGACAGGTTCACCGTTTCAGTGGTAACAGTTACAAAGGGTACACCACTAGGGTGGAGGCAGAAGCTAGATACGCGTGCTATCTAGCGGGAGAGAGGAGGGAGCGAAGGAGGAACCGGATGAAGACCAGTTTCATCGCGATGATGCTCATCATGATGACCATAGCTCTCTTCTATGTGATGGTAGTTTAGATGATCGATATCGACTTGTAATGTGAAGACAAACTCGCTACTCGCGCTCTCGAGACTTGTAATGTTCTAACTTTGTTCGGTCTTTTAAATTCGGAGACGAATATGATGAATTGTATTCGGAGACTAATCTTCTATTGTATTCGATAAATCTGCTGTTGCTGTGTGGTGCTGTCTATATTCTATCCAGTAATATATTTTGTAACCTGTGCAAATATCAGAAAAAATCCTAATCTTCATACTAGTGGCGCACCACACAGCACTTTAGTGGCGCACTGCAATAAACACACTAGTGGCGCACTGCCTAGTAGTGCGCCATTAGTAACCCAGAGCACAAGGTAAATATGGCCCCCTGGGAGGCGTACTAATGGCGCACCACGGGACATACTAATGGCGCACTGCCTGGTGCGCCACTACTATCTGGTATAGTAATGGCGCACCAGGGGTGCACCATTAGTATTAGTTACTAATGGCGTGATGATAGTGGCGCACCTGTAGTGCGCCATTAATGGCCAAAACAAGTGTGCCACTAACAGGTCTTTTCCTAGTAGTGACAAGTTCAAGGAGTTGACTACGATGAGACCTTCTCACCTATAGCGATGCTTAAGTCCGTCCAAATCTTGTTAGCAATTGCCATGTTTTATGATTATGAAATTTGGCAAATGGATGTCAAAACTGCATTCCTTAATGGATATCTTAAAGAAGAGTATATGATGCAACCAGAAGGTTTTGTCGATCCAAAAGGTGCTAACAAAGTGTGCAAACTCCAGCGATCCATTTATGGACTGGTGCAAGCCTCTCGGAGTTCGAATAAACGCTTTGATAGTGTGATCAAAGCAAATGTTTTTATACAGACTTGCGGTGAATCATGTATTTACAAAGAAAGTGAGTGGGAGCACTACAACATTTCTGATAAGTATATGAGAATGACATATTATTGATCGGAAATAATGTAGAATTTTCTGGAAAGCATAAATGGATGTTTGAAAGGAGTTTTTCAAGGAAAGACCTCGAGAAAGCTACTTACATATTGAGCATCAAGATCTATAGAGATAGATCAAGATGCTTGATATATTTTCAATGAGTACATACCTTGACAAGATTTTGAAGTAGTTCAAAATGGAAAAGTGAAATAAGAAGTTCTTGCCTGTGTTGCAAGGTGTGAAGTTGAGTAAAGACACAAAACCCGACCACGACAGAAAATAGAAAGAGAATGAAAAGTCATTCCCTATGCCTCAGTCATAGGTTCTATAAAGTATGCTATGCTGTGTACCAGACATATTGTGTACCTCAAGTTTGGCAAAAGGGTACAATAGTGATCCAAGAGTGGATCTCTGGACGAGGTTAAAAATATCCTTAGTGGAATAAGGAAATGTTTCTCGATTATGGAGGTGACAAAGAGTTTGTCATAAAGAGTTACGTCGATGCAAGCTTTGACACCGATCTGGATGAGTCTAAGTCTCGATCTAGATACATATCAAAAGTGGGAGCAATTAGCTAGAGTAGCTCTGTGCAAAGCATTGTAGACATAGAAAATTTGCAAAATATATACTACTCTGAATGTGGCTGACCCGTTGACTAAATTTCGCTCACAAGCAAAACATGATCACTCTTTGGGTGTTAATCACATAGCGATGTGAACTAGATTATTGACTCTAGTAAACCCTTTGGGTGTTAGTCACATGGAGATGTGAACTAATCACATAAAGATGTGAACTATTAGTGTTAAATCACATGATGATGTGAACTAGATTATTGACTCTAGTGCAAGTGGGAGACCGAAGGAAATATGCCCTAGAGGCAATAATAAATTTGTTATTTATATTTCCTTATATCACGATAATTTTTTATGATTCATGCTAGAATGGTATTAACCGGAAACTTAGTACATGTGTGAATACATAGACAAACAGAGTGTCCCTAGTATGCCTCTACTTGACTAGCTCATTGATGAAAGATGGTGAAGTTTCCTAGCCATGGACATGTGTTGTCATTTGATGATATTATGCAACTCCCGAATACCGGAGGAATACTTTGTGTGCTACCAAACGTCACAATGTAACTAGGTGATTATAAAGGTGCACTACAGGTGTCTCTGATGGTACTTGTTGAGTTGGCATAGATCGAGATTAGGATTTGTCACTCCGATTATCAGAGAGGTATCTCTGGGCCCTCTCGGTAATGCACATCACTATAAGCCTTGCAAGCAATGTGACTAATGAGTTAGTTGCAGGATGATGCATTATGAAACGAGTAAAGAGACTTGCCGGTAACGAGATTGAACTAGGTATTGAGATACCGCTGATCGAATCTTGGGAAGTAACATACCGATGACAAAGGGAACAACGTATGTTGTTATGTGGTTTGACCGATAAAGATCTTCGTCGAATATGTAGGAGCCAATATGTCCATCCAGGTTCCGCTATTGGTTATTGACCGGAGACATGTCTCGGTCATGTCTACATAGATCTCGAACCCGTAGGGTCCGCACGCTTAACGTTCGGTGACAATTGGTATTATGAGTTTATGTGATCACTAGTAGAAAAAGGGTCAAACGTGAAGCACATTAGTGCCGGTTTGATTTTGGCCCGGTACTAATGGTACCATTAGTGCCGGTTCGAACGGATTTGCATTAATGCCGGTTCGTGTTGAACCTTTAGTACCGGTTCGTGGCACGAATCGATACTAAAGGGGTGGTGGCAGGATGGCGTCAGGCCGGGGCCCCACGATCACCTTTAGTACCGGTTCGTGGCACGAACCAGTACTAAAGGTATAACCTTTAGTACCAGTTTGTGCCATGAACCGGTACTAAAGGGGTCTGACCTATAGTACTGGTTTGTGACACAAACCGGCACTATAGGGCAATTTTCAAACTCCACCCCCCCCCCCCCCCGTGTGTCGCCATTTCAGTTCTAAAAAAATCAAAAGAAAATGATAAAAACTTCAAAAAATAAAATCCTTCGAGAGGTAGTTATATTACTACATCTACTAGTTAGGAAAATTTAAAAACTACAATTTGGACATGTTTTGCAAAAAGTGTAGGGAAAATGTAAAACAGCTATAACTTTTGCATACGATGTCGGAAAAAAACGTATAATATATCAAAAAATTCAGCATGAAAATCCGCATCCGATGGAGACCGCCTACGGCTTGTTTGGAATTTTTTAGAATCCTCAAATTCCAAAAGGAAAAAAAGATATGGTCAAATTTCAGTTTGTTTAAAAAAATTTAGTTAAATCTGGTCAAACTACTTATTCAAGAAGTATTAATGTTACTACATAATTATTCAAGAATATTAGTGTTACTAAATAATTATTTCATTTTTTTGAATTTTGGTCAAATTTGGTCAAACTATGGTCAAACTATGGTCAAACTATGGTCAAACTTATTCAAGAAATATTAGCGTTACTAAATAATTACTGTTTTTTAGAATAATAGTTTCAAACTCAAACGGTGAAATGTGTGACTTCATGCTCAAGCTCAACTCCTGAGGGTTAATAGGATTGACATCTTACTATTGTCAGGAAAACAACAAGTGCAGACTCGGAAACGAAGGAGAATAGAACCTGAAAGTTAAGCGTGCTCGGGCTGGAGTAGTGAGAGGGATGGGTGACCGGTCGGGAAGTTAGATGATTTGGAATGAGTTTTGATCCACACTTGAGCAGTTAAGAGAGGTGATTAGAGACTAAATCATCAAATAATCAAAATTATTTTAAAAAAATCAAAAAAAATTCCAAAATTTTCAAGAAAAAATTCAAAAAAAACCCTTTAACACCAACCGGTACTAAAGGTCCCCCATACCAGGCGCGAGCTCACGCCATGTGGTTGCACTTTAGCGCCGTTTCGTGCCGAACCGGTACTAAAGGGGGGGGGGGGCCTTTAGTGCCCACCCTTTAGTGCCGGTTATGGAACCGGCACTAAAGGCCCTTACGAACCGATGCTAAAGCTCCGTTTTCTACTAGTGGATTTGATGTACCGAACGTTGTTCGGAGTCCCGTATGAGATCACGGACATGACGAGGAGTCTCAAAATGATCAAGCCATAAAGATCAATATATTGGAAGGCTATATTCGGACATCGGAAAGGTTCCGAGTGATCCGGGTATTTTTTGGAGTACCGGGGGAGTACATATGGGCCTTAGTGGGCTTTAAGGGAAAAAGAGGAGAAGCCACGAGGGCTGGCCGCGCGCCTCCCATGGCCCTAGTCCGAATTGGACTAGGGGAGAGGCTGCGCCCCCTCTTTCCTTCTCCTCCCCCTTCTTCTTCCTCCCCCTCATAGTAGGACTAGGAAAGGAGGAATCCTACTCCTACTAGGAGGAGGATTCCTCCCCCCTTGGCGCACTTAGAGAGGCCGGCCGGCCTCCCCTCCCTTCTTTATATACGTGGGGAGGGGGCACCCTAGAACACACAAGTTGACATTGTTCTTAACCGTGTGCGGTGCCCCCCTCCACCATAATCCACCTCGGTCATATCGTCGTAGTGCTTAGGCGAAGCCCTGCGTCGGTAGCATCATCACCACCGTCATCACGCCGTCATGCTGACGGAACTCTCCCTCGAAGCTCTGCTGGATCGGAGTTCATGGGACATCATTGAGCTGAACGTGTGCTAAACTCAGAGGTGCCATACGTTTGGTACTTGGATCGGTCGGATCGTGAAGATGTACGACTATATCAACCGCGTTCTCATAAGCGCTGGAAGTATTTCTGCAGGGTTTCTCCTGGTTGTTGCTTGATGCGGCGCAGGTCACCCACGACCGGGGGGCGGTCGCAAGTGCCCTGAAAGTTGGTGATGATGTGGATGCGCATCTCGTCCCAGGAGGAAATCGAGCCTGGGGGCAGGTTCAGGAGCCATGAGCGGGCGCCGTCCTTGAGAGCCATGGGAAACCGGTTCGCCATGACCTTTTCGTGGCCGTTGGCCGCTTCGATGCTCAACCCATAGAGCTGCAGAAACTCCGCAGGGTCGGGGCTGCCGTCTTAGCGAGGAGTGATAACCCACAAGTATAGGGTAACGCAACAGTTTTAGATAAGTAAGAGTTTCGAACCCAACGAGGAGCTAAAGGCAGAACAAATATTCCCTCAAGTTCTATCGACCACCGATACAACTCTACGCACGCTTGACGTTCGCTTTACCTAGAACAAGTATGAAACTAGAAGTACTTTGTAGGTGTTGTTGGATAGGTTTGCAAGGTAATAAACAGCAAGTAAATAAAAGCTAGGGGCTGTTTAGATAAAGACACAACTAAGTTAGTTTTAGTAGAGAGCTTTTTGTTACGAGAAAGTTATTTGTCCCTAGGCAATCGATAACTAGACCGGTAATCATTATTGAAATTTTCATATGAGGGAGAGGCATAAGCTAACATACTTTCTCTACTTGGATCATATGCACTTATGATTGGAACTCTAGAAAGCATCCGCAACTACTAAAGATCATTAAGGTAAAACCCAACAATAGCATTAAAGCATCAAGTCCTCTTTATCCCATACGCAACAACCCCCCTTACTCGGGTTTGTGTTTCAGTTACTCACGCAACCCACTATAAGCGAATCATGAACGTATTGCAACACCCTACAGCGGGGATCCGTCACGCTTGCGCGACACGGAGAGCACCATAGGACAGCACTAATAATAAAACATGCAACTCAAACCAATCACGATCATCAAATAGCCCATAGGACAAAACGGATCTACTAAAACATCATAGGATAGCCATACATCATTGGGAAGTAATATATAGTGTTGAGCACCATGTTTAAGTAGAGATTACAGTGGGTAAGAGAGAGGTTACACCACTGCATAGAGGCGGGAAGAGTTGGTGAAGATGGCGGTGAAGTTGTTGGTGAAGATTGCGGTGATGATGATGGCCCACGGTGGCACTCCGGCGCCACCGGAAGCGAGGGGGGAGAGCCCCCCTCCTTCTTCTTCTTCCTTGAGCTCATCCCTAGATAGGAGAAGGGTTTCCCCTCTGGTCCTTGGTCTCCATGGCATGGGAGGGGCGAGAGTCCCTCCGAGATTGGACCTGTCTCCCTGTCTCTCTCTGTTTCTGCGTTCTCAAATTCTTCCCTTCCACCATTTCTTATATTCCCGGAGATCCATAACTCCGATTGGGCTTAAATTTTAACACGATCTCTATTCGGATATTAGCTTTCTTGCAGCGAAAGAAGGGCACCAACCGCCTTACGGGGTGGCCACGAGGGCCAGGGGCGTGCCCCTACCTCGTGGCCCCCTCGGGCATCGCTCGCGTGGATTTTTCTTCCCAAAAATCATATATATTCCAAAAAAAATCTCCGTCAGGTTTTATCCCGTTTGGACTCTGTTTGATATGGATATTCTGCGAAACAAAAAACATGCAACAAACAGGAACTGGCACTGGGCACTGGATCAATATGTTAGTCCCAAAAATAATACAAAAAGTTGCCAAAAGTATAGGAAAGTTGTAGAATATTGGCATGGAACAATCAAAAATTATAGATACGATGGAGACGTATCAGCATCCCCAAGCTTAATTCCTGCTCGTCCTCGAGTAGGTAAATGATAAAAAAGATAATTTTTGATGTGGAATGCTACCTAGCATAATCTTGATCACATATCTAATCATGAATATTAAGATACGAGTGATTCAAAGCAATAGTCTATCATTTGACATAAAACAATAATACTTCAAGCCTACTAATAAAGCAATCATGTCTTTTCAAAATAACATGGCCAAAGAAAGCTATTCCTACAAAATAATATAGTCTAGCTATGCTCCATCTTCACCACACAAAATATTCACATCATGCACAACCCCGATGACAAGCCAAGCAACTGTTTCATATTTTTGACGTTCTAAAACCTTTTCAACTTTCACGCAATACATGAGCGTGAGCCATGGACATAGCACTATAGGTGGAATAGAATGGTGGTTGGGGAGAAGATAAAAAGGAGAAGATAGTCTCACATCGACTAGGCGTATCAACGGGCTATGGAGATGCCCATCAATAGATATCAATGTGAGTGAGTAGGGATTGCCATGCAACGGATGCACTAAGAGCTATAAGTGTATGAAAGCTCAAACTAAAACTAAGTGGGTGTGCATCCAACTCGCTTACTCATGAAGACCTCGGGAGTTTAAGGAAGCCCATCATCGGAATATACAAGACAAGTTCTATAATGAGAATTCTCACTAGTATATGAAAGTGATAACTCAAGAGACTCTCTATATGAAGAACATGGTGCTACTTTGAAGCACAAGTGTGGTAAAAGGATAGTAACATTGCCCCTTCTCTCTTTTTCTCTCATTTTTTTTTAAATTCTTTTGGGCCTTCTCTTTTTTTGGCCTTTCTCTTTTTTTTCGTCCGGAGTCTCATTCCGACTTGTGGGGGAATCATAGTCTCCATCATCCTTTCCTCACTGGGGCAATGCTCTAATAATGATGATCACCACACTTTTATTTACTTACAACTCGATATTACAACTCGATACTAGAACAAAGATATGACTCTATATGAATGCCTCTGGCGGTGTACCGGGATGTGCAATGATCTAGCGTAGCAATGACATCAAAAAACGGACAAGCCATGAAAACATCATGCTAGCTATCTTATGATCATGCAAAGCAATATGTAAATGAATGCTCAAGTCATGTATATGATGATGATGGAAGTTGCATGGTAATATATCTCGGAATGGCTATGGAAATGCCATGATAGGTAGGTATATATGGTGGCTATTTTGAGGAAGGTATATGGTGGGTTTAAGGTACTGGCGAAAGTTGCGCGGTACTAGAGAGGCTAGCAATGGTGGAAGGGTGAGAGTGCGTATAATCCATGGACTCAACATTAGTCATAAATAACTCACATACTTATTGCAAAAATCTATTAGTCATCGAAACAAAGTACTACACGCATGCTCCTAGGGGGATAGATTGGTAGGAAATGACCATCGCTCGTCCCCGACCACCACTCATAAGGAATACAATCAATAAATAAATCATGCTCCGACTTTGTTACATAGCGGTTCACCATACGTGCATGCTACGGGAATCACAAACCTCAACACAAGTATTTTTACTAATCCACAACTACCCACTAGCATGACTCTAACATCACCATCTTTATATCGCAAAACTATTGCAAGAAATCAAACATATCACATTCAGTGATCTACAAGTTTTATGTAGGATTTTATGACTAACCATGTGAATGACCAATTCCTGTCATCTCTCTAAATAGATATAAGTGAAGAAAGAGAGTTTAATTCTTTCTACAAAAGATATGCCCATGCTCTACCAAATATAAGTGAAGCAAAAGAGCATTCTACAAATGGTGGTTTTTTATGTAAAGAGAAACATGCAATCCAAACTTCAAATGATATAAGCGAAGCACATGAAGCATTCTATAAAGCCATACTCAAAAGATATAAGTGAAGTGCAATGAGCATTCTATAAATCAACCAAGGACTATCTCATACCAGCATGGTGCATATAAGAAAAATGAAAACTAAATGCAAAATACGCTCCAAGATTGCACATATCGCATGAACGAAACGAATCTGAAAACATACCGATACTTGTTGAAGAAAGAGGGGATGCCTTCCGGGGCATGCCCAAGCTTAGACGCTTGAGTTTCCTTGAATGTTTACTTGGGGTGCCTCGGGCATCCCCAAGCTTGAGCTCTTGCCTCTCTTCCTTCTTCTCACATCTAGACCTTCTCGATCATCGAACACTTCATCCACACAAAACTTCAACAGAAAACTTGGTAAGATCCGTTAGTATAATAAAGCAAATCACAACTCTAAGTACTGTTGCAAACCAATTCATATTTTTTTGCATAGTGTCTACTGTAATATAGCTTTTCTATGGCTTAATCCACTGATACAAATTGATAGTTTCATCAAAACAAGTAAACTATGCATCAAAAACAGAATCTGTCTAAAACAGAACAGTCTGTAAAAATCTGAACATTCACCATACTTATGATACTTAAAAAATTCTGCCAAAATTAGGAAAAATAAACAATTTGTATATAAATACAGTGCAAAAAGTATCATAACCATTTGACGTTCCAGCTAAAAATGTAAAATCACGCACTACAGCCAAAGTTTATGTCCTGCACCGTACAGACAATCAAGCAAATGTAAACATCCTAAAGGAAAACCTTGGCACATTATTTTTATAATACAATGGAATTGTACAAGGGGATAATTATTTTTGTTTGAAAAGTTTCTGTAATCAAGAGTCACAAAGTTTTCGTGAGCATGAACAAAGTTCAAGGAGCTCTCCCACTTCAACAATGCTTGTATTTCTCACTTTCTCTTTCCTTTTTGAAAAAGTTTTGGGTTCCCCTATTTATTTTTGTTGTTTTTAAACTATATTAAAGCACTCAACAGAAATAAATGACTCTCTAAAACTTCCGAGTTGTCTCCCTGGCAGCGCTTTCTTTAAAGCCATTAAGCTAGGCATAAGGTGCTCAAGTAATGGATCCACCCGGATCCCAAGGTGTATCAAAGCCAATTTTAATTAACAATGATTTGTAATTTAGTAGTGAGCACAAAGTAACATATATCATCTAACAACGAAGTCTAACTCTCTTCCTATGCATCGGCATGTCATAAAAGAACAATTCATGCACACATAGTAAAGGCCAATGCATAGTATAAATAGTTTCTTGCAATTTTATCATGTGGAAAACATAGAGAGGTGGAGATATAGTTCCCCTCTCATAATAATTGCAAGTAGGAGCAGCAAGCACATGCATATTATATTCATCAAAATCATCATGTGGAATGGTATAAGTCAACCCATCAATATAATCCTTAATAAGGGTAAACTTCTCTGATATAGTGTAGTTGGGAGAATTCAAAAAGATAATAGGACTATCATGCGTGGGTGCAATAGCAACAATTTCATGTTTAACATAAGGAACTATAGCAAGTTCATCTCCATAAGCATATTTCATATTGCCATCTTGGCCATAAGCATAGCAAGCATCATCAAAAAGGGATATTTCAAAAGAATCAACGAGATCATAGCAATTATCATAGCATTCATCCTTCGGTAAGCATGAAGGGAATTAAACAATGTATGAGTTCAAGAGTTACTCTCATTAGAAGGTGGGCACGGGTGATCAATCCACTCTTCCTCCTTTTGTTCTTCGCTCTCCTCATCTTTTTCATCCAATGAGCTCATAGTTTCATCGACTTCTTCTTCCATAGATTCCTGCAAAATATTAGTCTCTTCTTGGACAGCTGAGACTTTCTTAATAAGCGCATGAATATAGGAATTATATTCATAATTATCATAGCAATATTTTAGGATAGCTAAATTTTCAGGCCTATAAACATCATCATCAAAAGCTTCATACTTTTCAAACAAAGATTCAATTTCATAAGCACCCTTGAAAGCAACAAATTCTTATATTTGTTCCACATCATAGTAATCATATATACCATTAGAATAAGAGGCTGAGGTTTCATTATCATTAAATTCACATGAAAAGGGAAGCTGTGCAGCCTTCATCCTAGAGCAACAAGTATAATCATATCTCAAGCATAGTTGCATAGCATACCAATACAATATATAAATTTGATCCCATAATAGTTTCCCTTTCTGTGTCAAGCGATAATCCCTAAAGTATTCATGTTGATCCAATGTTACTCCCATTACATAATTGAATGGGGTTTTCTCGGGATTATTAAAGTAGTACATAATATCTTTCACATAACCAGCATCGAGGGTTTTAGGAGGTTCCTCATCTCCATGATTATCAAGTACACCTATTTTTTGGTATTTCATGTTCCATATCCATAACTAAAGATAGAGAACAACTAAGAACAGCAAATAAAAATTACTTAGTGATAAAGCAAACAAGCACACACGAGAATATTCACCCCACGCTATTGCTCTCTGGCAACAGTGCCAGAAAAAGGTCTTGATAACCCACAAGTATAGGGGATCACAACAGTTTTCGATAAGTAAGAGTGTCGAACCCAACGAGGAGCTAAAGGCAGAACAAATATTCCCTCAAGTTCTATCGACCACCGATACAACTCTACGCACGCTTGACGTTTGCTTTACCTAGAACAAGTATGAAACTAGAAGTACTTTGTAGGTGTTGTTGGATAGGTTTGCAAGGCAATAAAGATCAAGTAAATAAAAGCTAGGGGCTGTTTAGATAAAGACACAACTAAGTTAGTTTTAGTAGAGAGCTTTTTGTTACGAGAAAGTTAGTTGTCCCTAGGCAATCGATAACTAGACCGGTAATCATTATTGCAATTTTCATATGAGGGAGAGGCATAAGCTAACATACTTTCTCTACTTGGATCATATGCTCTTATGATTGGAACTCTAGCAAGCATCCACAACTACTAAAGATCATTAAGGTAAAACCCAACCATAGCATTAAAGCATCAAGTCCTCTTTATCCCATACGCAACAACCCCCTTACTCGGGTTTGTGTTTCAGTCACTCACACAACCCACTATAAGCGAATCATGAACGTATTGCAACACCCTACAGTGGGGATCCCTCACGCTTGCGCGACATGGAGAGCACCATAGGACAGCACCAATAATAAAACATGCAACTCAAACCAATCACGATCATCAAATAGCCCATAGGACAAAACGGATCTACTCAAACATCATAGGATAGCCATACATCATTGGGAAATAATATTGTTGGTGTACAAAAAGAGGGGTACACTTTTTGTACCCCTATAACTATGCACGGGCAGTCTGAGCCACGGGCAAAACCACACTAAGCAAGGCAAGGGAGGCGAGCCAAGGTAAGGCCAAAGATCAGGAGAAGCAATTTGATGCCAAGACCAAGACCACAAATAGCAAAGAGGACGAAGCGGACCCCCCACCCCCGGCAAGATCCTTGCCGAGAGGCAGTTTTAGCAAACCCGGCAAGACCCTTGGCGTGGCAGCTCACCCCACACCTACGGAGTGAGTCACCCTTGAGTCCACTGCCCCCATGGGGCAAGGACTCGGGAGACATCCCCGTGGTGGCATGCCGATCTTTGTGAAGACATTCGAGATTAGATACACCCTTCAGAAGATGATGATCCTTGGCGGGATCCCAGCCAAGGAGGACCACAAGGCCCCCGGCAAGAGCCTTACCGGGGATGATAGCAGGCGCCACGGCAAGTGTCACATCCCTAGTCTGGTATGACTTAGACTAGCTAGCCATTTGTGCATCATATTTAAATTTCATTTAAATTTGAAATGAGGATTGGTGGAACCCTCAGAATCATTTTTGAAAATGACCCAAAAAAAAAATTCTCCAAAAGGGTCCAAGAAAATGCTCATGTTGCCCTCTGAAAATATTGGACAGAGATAAAAATCAAACCAATATTTTTAGGAGCTCATGGATATTTAATTTTGGCCATTTGGATTAATCCGATAATTATTTGCTTTGGATATATATTGTTATATATATGAAATATGGTCCAAAAATTATGCCATTTATAAAGGAGCTCTGGAATAATATATCTAGCTCCTGCAAAAATTGGCATAAGGTATTAAATTGATTTAGTATTATTACTAAATCAGAACAAATGTCAGAAAATTTAGAAAAAGAAATAAAACAGGAAAACCTTACCTGGGCTTCTGCCTGGCGCCTCTGGCCCAGCAGCAGCAGGCCGGCCCAACCAGCAAGCGGCCCAGCCCGCCTCCTCCTCTGTCGTCTTCGTCCTCGACAGAGGGAGGGGAGCATGCCCGGCGCGCGCGCGCGCCACCGCGCCACGCCACCAGCCTCCATGTTTGCCTGCCCCCCCCCCCCGTCGCTCTGGACGATCCCGCGCGTCGCCACGCCCCCCCCCCCCCCGTACCCTCTCACTCTTCCCCCGATTCTTCCTCTCCTCTCCCTCGCTCTCTCTCTCCCGTGTCCAAACGCGTCGGTCGCCGCCGTTCGCCATAGCCGCCGCCACCGGCCTCCCCTCGCCTCCCCGACACGCACAGGAGCTCCGCCCCCTCGCCCTGCAGCTCCCCATCAAGCCACAAGACGTCGGACGCCCTGTGGAGCCGCCGTCGCCGTCGTCTTCCACCTCGGGCTCCGACCACCACCGCCGTCGATTCGCCGCACGCAGGACGTCCCCGAGCCCGCTGACGCCTTCGCTGGGTCCGCGGTGAGCTCCGCCACCGTTCCCCTATCTTCTCCCCCCCCTCGTTTCCGCGCCGTAGCACCGTTCCCCACCACGGCCGAAGCTCTCGCCGCCGTCCATGTCGCCGACGCCGTCTCGGCCCGCCTCCGCCCAAACCGAGCATTCCATCGCGCTCCCAGTGCCACGAGGGTGCCACCGAGCCCCTCAGGTGGCCTCCCCGTGCCCCGCAGCCCGTTCCCGCTCGAAGCCGAGCTCCGGCCGCCGCCGCGAGCTTTGCTCCGGCGAGCTCCGGCCTCCCCCGCTCCTTCCACCTGCCCCACCAGATGCGCGAGAGCCCGGGCTACGCCCTGGTGCTCTCCGACGCCGCCCCCGTGGCCTGTTTCGCGGACGCCGCCGCGTCCAGAGGTCGCCGACGACGACCTCGCCGGCCTGACGAGTGGGCCCCGTCGGCAGGTGGTTAGCTTAGTGCTAATCACTGTTAATTAACCCCCCCTGACACTGACAGTGGGCCCCAGCGCCACTAACTTTTAATTAGGATTAAATTAACCCCCTGTCTAACCCCCTGTCACTGATGTGTGGGCCCCACACGTCAGGTTTGACCCCATCAGCCGCAGTTGACTGCTGACATCATGCTTACTCAATGCTGACGCAGTATATGATTTCTGGATTTATATTAAATCAGAAAATTCCAGAAATTGTTTTAAACTTCAAAAATTCATAACAATTCAACCGTAGCTCAGATTAAAATAATTTATATATGAAAAATTATCAGAAAAATGCAATCTTTCCATTTGTACTAGTTTCATGCATGACAAACCTACTTATACATGCTGAATATGAGAAAACACATTATGGCATATATAGGAGCTTAATTTGGAGATGCATTTGAACCTTTGGTTCAAATGGACTTCAAACCAAATGATTACTAGTTGCATTAGCTCAAACAGCATCACATCTACATGCCATGTTCATGCATCATATTGTTGCATATGATTGTGTTTGATTGCCGACACTGTTCCTTCTCGATAGGTCCTGCTCCGGAGTCTGTTCCAGAGTGCCTATCTATGAAGCAGTGCCTTCCTTGCTGATCTACCAGGCAAGCAAACCCCCTTGTTCATTTCGATAAAACCCTACTCTCTCGCTCCTGCTCTCAGTTATTGCATTAGGACAACAACGGTTCATCTGCTACTTTGTGCTGCGGTAGTTGAACCCATTCCTCTGCATGACCTGTCATTGCCACAGTAAATAGTTGAAACCCACTAGCATGTGTAGGAGTTGATTGAAGCCATTGTTGTGTTCCTACCATGCTATGCCTGCTATTGCTTAGAGTTGTGTCAGGTTTGGTTCATTGGGAATGAATTGGAGTGTTACGATATGTTCTGATGCTGAGAGTGAAGTGTGTGTGAACACGATTTGGTAAAGGTAGCGGTGAGAGGCCATGTAGGAGTACATGGTGGGTTGTCTCACTGGAACCGTCCTTAAGCACTGAGTTCTATGTATGTTGTCCAATGACTCGATACTACCACACATTGGGTTCCGGTAACTCGACCCCTCTCGACTTATTAACCAACTTGGTCTCTGTCCAGGAGTCGCAACTAGTTTCTGGTGTTTGTAGGTAGTGCTATTTTTCTACCAAGTGGCACCCGGCAGGGTGGGCTTGGGACAGACTAGGCACACGTGGCCTGGTGTACCGAGTGGCACCCGGATGGTGGGCTCGGGAAGCCTGTACACATAGTTTGGGGCCGTAAGCGACACCCCGTCCGGATCTCCTTGCGGGTGGAACCCGAATAGGCGATAAACCTGGACTAGAGTCTTGTGTGGTTAGTCAGGTCGTGGCCGACACCCTCGCCAGGCTTCCGCTTGAAGGTTGCCGAGATACATGACGTGTACATGGCGGTAAGTGGCGAGAGCGTGTGTGAAGAAGTACACCCCTGCAGGGTTAACATGATCTATTCGAATAGCCGGGTCCGCGGTTATGGACTTCTTGGATGCTTACATGGTACATAGACAACTTGAAGTGGATACTCTAAAATGCTCAAGACAAGTGTGAGTGCTATGGATGGCCTTCTCGTAGGGAGACGGGGATGAATCCATAGTAGTGTATTGTGTGGTGATTAGTGGACTCGTGTACGTTGTCTCACCTCAAGAGTTTCTGGTAGTCGTAGAACAGGATAGCCACAGAGTCAAAGCTGGCTTGCTGCAACTAAACCCCACATTACCCTCTTGATACAAATGCATGTATGATAGGATCTGATGTAAGTCTTGCTGAGTACCTTTGTACTCATGTTGCTTCATTTATGCTTTTGCAGCGGAGACTTCGGTCTTACTAGTGTTCTCGTGGACTTCGACTAGTAGCTAGTACCTCAGCTACGATCTTGATCGGATGTTGTAGATAGTCAGGCTCTTCAGCCTTTTTCATTTGTAGATGTCTGTACCCAGACATGTAATGCTTCCGCTTGTTGCTTGTATGCTCTGTATGATGGGTTTTGTGACCCCTGTTTGCAATAAATGCTATGATGGCTCTTCTGAGCCTTTATCTATATGATTGTTGAGTTATGCTGTGATGCCATGTTGTACAGCACATACTTGCATGTTATGCGTACGTGTAATGTGTATTGCTATGTGTGGGATCTGACTATCTAGTTGTTTATTCTTAGTAGCCTCTCTTACCGGGAAATGTCTCCTAGTGCTTCCACTGAGCCCTGGTAGCTTGCTACTGCTCCGGAACACTTAGGCAGGCCGGCATGTGTCCTTCTTCGATCCTGTGTCTGTCCCATCGGGGAAATGTCACGCGATGAATACCGGAGTCCTGCTAGCCCGCTACAGCCCGGTTCACCGGAGTCCTGTTAGCCCAGTGCTACATCCTGGATTCACTCGTTGATGACCGACACGTTCGATGCTGGGTCATGGATGCTTGTCCCTGTAAGTTAGTGCCACTTTGGGTTTACGACTAGCCATGTCAGCCCGGGCTCTTTATCATATGGATGCTAGCGACACCATCATATACGTGTGCCAAAATGCGCAAACGGTCCCGGGCAAAGGTAAGGCGACACCCGTGGGGATACCGTGCGTGAGGCCGCAAAGTGATATGAGGTGTTACATGCTAGATCGATGTGGCATTGAGTCGGGGTCCTGACAGCAAGACCCTTGCTGGGGCCCCGGCAAGGCCCTTGCCAAAGACACCTATTAGGCCACTATCAGGCCCACGCCAATCAAACCTCTACCGCCATTCGCATGCAGCTACTGACCCAACCAGCTGGGCAGGCACTTGCGTGGCGGCATGCAGATCTTCACGGAGACCCACCACTACGCCACCTCAGCTGCCTGCCTGCCTACATGGCACCGCGGGCGCCGCTGGCCAGGGCGCGTGTTGACGCAAGAGGGAGCAGCGACAGACGAGACAGGGCTCTCCCCCGTCCCCAATAAAGCAAGGACACCTGGGCAAGACGCATTAAATGCGCCTTGTCATGTAATGCGAGGGATTACCTCGCATCACTATTCCCTTTCCACCTCCTGGTGCTACTGTGGCACCCCCTTTCTTATAAAAGGAGGCCTGAGGCGACCAGGAGGAGGATTCGGCTTTTTGGAGCTCCTCACGCCCCATAGCTAGCTCAAGAACACAGATATACAATCCACCAAAGTAGGAGTAGGGTTTTACGCATCCTCGTGGCCCGAACCTAGATAAACGAACCATGTGCTATCTGTTTGATCCGCTCTTCTCACGACCCCGCACCCCGCAACCGTAGTAGGGATTCTTGTGATCCCATAGGTGTCGTTCCCACCAACATCTTTGGCGCACCAGGTAGGGGGCGCAGTTGTGAGAATCGGCTTTAGTAGTTAGTTCGACGCTTCTTCATCGTCATGGCACCCAAGAAGAAGACGACGGTGGCGGTTGGCCCGTCGGAGGCCGGACATCCCGTCCCGACGCGGGAGAGCAGCGGACCGGTCGTAGAAAGGACCCGGGGCTCCATTCGCGAACACCAACACCGTCCCAGCAGCCGGAGTTTGGGAGGCGGCGATGTTCGTGCGCCTGGTAACGGGCCGCACGCCGCCAAATCCAAAGACGGAGCCAGGCCCTCCGTGGGTGGCGCGGGGCCTTCCAAGATCGCTACCGCCCCGCCCGAAGGCGATGCGAGGGCCTCCAAGACTCCCACGCCGGCACCGACGGCGCGCTCCTCTCAAGCGGCGCGCGACGAACGGCGCAACCACACCGAAGACCCCGGGCGTCGCCGTGGGAAGAGCCCGAGTGCCACTCCCGGGAGGTAGAAGACCTGCCCGCTTGCCGAGGCGCTGGTGAAGATGGCATGCGACCGCGGGGTCATGATAGAGCTCCTTCTGACATGGTCAGAAGTCGAAGCGCGTCGTGATCCGTGCAGGTTTCACTGCCACCAACGCCAGCAGAAGCCCTGGCGCGCGCGGAGTTGCTCCTCGATTTTCCTCCCACTACGGGGAAACTCGACGAATGGAGAGCCACTATCCGAAGCCTTGTTGCGGTGGCCAACAATGACGAACCAAGTTCGGTGGAGCCCCCGGGTCGATGCTCCGACGGAGTCCCACGCACCAGTGGCAGGAAACCCGGCGGCGCCGCGACCATGGTGCACTCCCCTCCTCCTCACCCGGTACCGCAGACGCCAGCCCGTCGCGACATTGCGGGCGACGAAATCTCCATAGCATCGTCCGACCCGCGGACCCACTGCGACCAGCGCCAAGTCCTTCGGGAATGAGAACATGAAGACGCTCGAACCACTATCGAGCGCAGGCGCGGAGCGCGCCACCAGTCAGATAGGCGAGAAGGGCCTGCTATGAACCACCCGGCACCGGAGAGCCCTGGAGGCCTACCTTACGAGGTAGGCTGTCCGGCTTTTACCCGTGAGCTGCGCCAGTTCTAGTGGCCCACTCACCGCACCTTCAAACCTGACGTGGGCAAAAAGTACAGCGGCAAGACCCACCCGTCTGAGTTCCTCAGCATCTACACCATTGCGATGCAAGCTGCCGGAGCCCGCGACGATAAGGTGCTTGCGAATTACTTTCCATTGGCTCGTAAACCCAACGCCATGTCATGGTTGATGCACTTGCCGGTAGACTCTATTTCCTCCTGGTCGGATTTGTGCCATGAGTTTGTGGGCGCCTTTACTGGAGGCCACCAAGCCCATGGCCAAGCGAGCGACCTGCACGTCATTCCCTAGAAGGGAGGCGAGAGTCTCTGCAAGTATATACAGAGGTTCAGCCGGATACAATACAATATCCCTGATGTTCACCCTGCCGCCATCATCAGCGCGTTCCATCAGAACGTGCGTAACCGCAAGATGCGCGAAGAGCTGGCAATGAACAAGGTGAAAGATGTAGCAGAACTCTATGTTCTTGCTGACAGATGTGCCCGGGCTGAAGAGGGAAGGAAGTACCCCGGCGAAGACGCCGGCGTGGAAACCGACTCCTCAGATGAAGATACTGCCGCCCCGGCGAAGAAGGGCCGGCGCCGCAACAGGAAGCGCAAAGGTAAAGCCGTGCTTGCCGTCGAGGGATCTGATGACACCGGCTCCACCAAGAAAACCAAGGCAGATGACCCCGGCAAGGAAATTGCCGGATGTGTCGCCTGCCGGGCCTTGGCGGTTGCCGAGAAGCCAGGAAACTCCGACAAGCGATACTGCAAGATCCATCGCACCAAAGGCCATGCTCTCCAAGACTGCCGACAGGTTGAGCTCCTCGCTGAGAAGCAGAGGGCTGAATATGAGAGGCGGGACAAGGAGAAGGGCCAAGACGGTGCTAAGGGGTCCGGCAAGAAGCGTGACGGCCAGGCGGGCCGTCGCGGCAAGGATAAACAACAGGAGAGGCCCGCCCGGGGCCGTGACAAAAAGCCAGAAGACGACGATCACGAAGAGGACGACGAATCCGGCGACCAAGAGTTTCAGAAAGCTACAGAGGCCATGTGCGTCGACGGCGGCGCCTCGCTGCATACTTCTCACCGCCAGCTTAAACAGTGGGCGCGAGAGATTACAGCGGCAGAGCCGTCGTTTGATGCCCAAAGGCCGCTGAAGTGGTCCAGCACACCTATCATTTTTGACACTGAGGATCACCCTGATCGCACTACTGCGGTCGGGTGCTTGCCATTGTTGGTTTCACCAACAATACGCAACCTCAAGGTGACAAAGATGCTAGTCGATGGCGGGGCCGGTCTGAACTTGATCTCGCCTGCCGTGATCGAGAAACTGCAGATTCCTGATGGAGACCTCGAAGAGACGGGCACGTTTCAGGGGGTCAACCCGGGAAGAAGCCAACCTAAGGGAAAGGTCACGCTGCCCGTGACTTTTGGAAGCAATCTGAACTACAGGACGGAGAGGATCGTGTTTGATGTTGCCAAGATCCCCTTGCCCTACAACGGGATCCTTGGCCGCCCAGCGCTGGCCAAGTTCATGGCGGCGTCACACTACGCCTACAATACCCTGAAGATGCCAGGACCTGTGACGATCATCACCATCCCCTCCGATAAGAAAGATGCGCTGATTTGCGCTGACCAACTATACCAGCAAGCAGTTGCAGCAGCTGCCGCCACTAGGGCACTTGCTCCTGCCGCTGGGACCCCGGGAGGGAAGAAGAAGAAGAAGACCGGTGAGACCTCGGACACCCACTCCGGCAAGCGCACCTCTTCGGAGTGTAGCGCTCCCGTCGAGGACGTGCCAGAGAGCTCCACCGGCGGAAACAAGAAGCCCAGGGCCATACCGCCGGGAACCAAGAAGGTTTCTGTCAATGAGGACGGCACGGGAGGGGCTTTCACCATAAGCTCCACCCTTGACGACAAATAGGAAGACGCGCTCGTCACCTTCCTGCGGGCGAATGTCGATGTGTTTGCATGGCAAGCTTCCGACATCCCCGGCGTTCCCAGGGAGGTGATTGAGCACCACCTTGCTGTCTGTCCTCATGCGCGGCCCGTCAAGCAGAAGGTCAGAAAGCAAGCTTTGGAACGACAAGAGTTCATCACAGAGGAGATCCGGAAACTGGAAGCAGCGGGTTTGGTAAGAGGAGTGCTCCATCCAACGTGGTTGGCCAATCCGGTCGTAGTGCGCAAGGCTAATGGGAGGTGGAGGCTGTGTATTGATTACACAGATATCAATAAGGCTTGTCCTAAGGACCCCTTCCCGTTGCCGCGCATCGACCAGATTGTTGACTCCACAGCTGGGTGTGATTTGTTGTCATTCCTCGATGCCTACTCCGGCTACCACCAGATCTTCATGACAAGAGAAGACGAAGAGAAAACAGCATTCATCACCCCATGTGGTACGTATTGTTTCATGCGGATGCCTTTCGGGTTGAAGAGTGCTGGTTCGACGTTTGCAAGGGCGGTCCAGATTGGTTTTGAACCCCAGCTCCATAGAAATATGGAAGCTTATATGGATGACATAGTGGTCAAAACCAAGGACAGGGCAACCCTCATACCGGATTTGCAAGAAACATTTGCAAACCTGCGCAAGATCAATCTCAAGCTGAACCCTGAGAAGTGCGTCTTTGGCGTCCCGTCCGGCAAGCTTCTCGGGTTCTTTGTGTCACAGCGTGGGATAGAGGCCAATCCGGACAAGATCAAAGCTATAGAGCAGATTGAAGCACCCAAGCGAATCAAGGATGTGCGTCGGCTTGCTGGTTGCGTCGCCGCCATGGGCAGATTCATTTCCAAGTCTGCCGAGCGCGCCCTTCCCTTTTTCAAGATCCTGAAAAAGGCGGGCCCGATGGAGTGGACGCCAGAAGCCGAAGCAGCATTGCAAGATTTGAAGAAGTACCTCTCCTCCGCGCCAATACTAGTTGCGCCTAGGCCACAGGAGCCGTTGCTGCTATACCTGGCGGCAACGAACCAGGTGGTCAGCGCCGCACTAGTGGCGCAGAGAGAGGTTGACGACGAGGTAATGGCAGCGACAGAGCCCGACACCACCAATGCAGAGACGACACAGCCAGTTGAAGTGCCGCCGAAGAAGAAAATGATGCAGCACCCGGTCTACTTTGTTAGTTCCCTCCTGCAGGGAGCTAGATCAAGGTACTCCGGCGTGCAGAAACTGCTCTTCGGCCTTCTTATGGCCTCGAGGAAGCTGCGTCACTACTTCCAGGCACACGAGATCACTGTCGTCACTCGCCTCCCTCTGCAACGGATATTGCACAATCCAGATGCAACGGGAAGAATTGTGGAATGGGCACTGGAGCTGTCCAGCTTTGGCCTCAAGTTTGAAAGTACTTCGACGATTCAGAGCCGAGTCCTGGCGGAGTTCATTGCAGAATGGACCGCAACGCCTGACGAAGAAGCCCAAGAGACTGCTCTCCCCGGCAAGGAGGCAAGTTGCAGTTGGATCATGTACTTTGATGGAGCTTTCTCCTTACACGGCGCCGGGGCTAGCATGCTGCTTGTCGCGCCCACCGGAGAGCACCTCAAGTACGTGATCCAGATGCACTTCCCCAGGGAGGTGTCAACAAACAATACGGCAGAGTACGAAGGGCTGCTTGCCGGCTTAGGATCGCGGCGGACCTCGGAATCAAGAAGCTCATCGTCAGGGGCAACTCGCAGCTCGTCGTCAAGCAAGTCAACAAGGACTACCAGATGCCGTTGATGAAGGCCTACGTCGATGAAGTGAGAAAGCTGGAAGAGCATTTCGACAGTATATAGGCTGAATACGTTCCCCGAGCGGAGAACGATATCGCCGATTACCTGTCAAAACACGCTGCCCTCAAGCTACCTGTGGAACGAGGTACCTTTGTGCTCCAGCTAACTCAGCCATCCATTGATCCATCAACAGAGCAGAACAAGAGGAGGAAATCAGGACCCGGCAAGTACTTTCCCGCCGAGCTCCCGGAGCCGCCGGCAAGGATGTTGCCAGGGACACTGAGCCCACCATGGGACGGCTAGCTCCGACGGAGCGTCAAGCTCTTGCCGTCGAGACAGTCGCTCCTATAGCGGAGGAAATGCCTTTTGTCCTTGCCATCGAGCCCCAGGATCCAGCGTGGGCACAGCATACCGTCCGATTCTTCCAAACAGGGGAACTTCCTAAAGAGCGGGTAGAAGCGGAAAAAGTAGCCCGTCGCTCTACCATGTACCAGTTCGTCGATGACGTCCTGTACAGAAAGAGGCTGAACGGTGTGAAATTGAAGTGTATCCCTCGGGAGGAAGGACTGGAGCTGTTGGCGGAGATACACGGAGGCATATGTGGATCCCACATCGGGTCAAGGGCCCTTGCCGGCAAGGCATTTCGGCAAGGCTTCTTCTGGCCCACCGCCCTCCAGGATGCGACGACCCTAGTCACCAGGTGTGAAGCGTGTCAGTTCCATTCAAAGAAGCTTCATCAGCCAGCTCAAGCCCTTCAAACCATTCCTCTCTCCTGGCCCTTCTCGGTCTGGGGGCTCAACATACTGGGCCCTTTCCCCCGCGCTGTCGGGGGCTTTGAGTACTTGTATGTTGCAATCGACAAGTTCACAAAGTGGCCGGAGGTGGAGGCAGTGAGGAAGGTCACAGCTCAGTCAGCCGTCAAGTTCTTCAAGGGACTAGTGTGCCGTTTTGGTGTACCCAACAGGGTCATCACCGACAACGGCACACAGTTCACAAGCCGCACCTTCATGCAATATATCCAAGACCTCGGCAGCAAAGTCTGTTTCGCTTCCGTTGCTCACCCACAAAGCAATGGTCAAGCTGAGAGGGCAAACGCTGAAGTACTGCGAGGCTTAAGGACCAAGACCTTTGACAGGCTGCACAAGAGTGGAAGGCGCTGGATTGATGAGTTGCGGACGGTTCTTTGGTCGATTAGGACAACGCCAAATCGACCCACCGGCCAGACACCCTTTGCCCTGGTATACGGGGCAGAAGCAGTTCTCCCCACTGAACTCATATACGGGTCACCTCGAGTGCTTGCTTATGATGAGCTTGAGCAAGAGCAACTGCGGCAAGATGACGCAATGCTCCTTGAGGAAGATCGTCTTCGGGTGGCTGTGAGAGCAGCACGCTACCAGCAAGCCTTGCGCCGCTACCATAGCCGCAAGGTTCATGCCCGAAGCCTTGAGGAAGGCGACCTTGTCCTTCGGCGCGTTCAATCGGCCAAGAATTCCAACAAGTTGACGCCAAAGTGGGAAGGCCCTTATCGGGTAATACGAGTCACCAGGCCCGGCGCAGTCCGCCTGGAGACCGAAGATGCCGTTCCAGTGAGTAACTCCTGGAACATTGAGCATCTTCGCAAGTTTTACCCGTGAGGCGCGGCTTGCCGGGCCCCCCGGCAAGCCACCTTTTGTACAAGCATTGCCGATGATGCATGTAACCCTTTGTACAAAGCCAGGCGCAGACCCTGAGCACAAATAAATGAAGCGCTGGCGCCCTAAGTTATAGCATGCATGCTAGGTCGAGTCTCGTCCTTGGTTAGGGTTGATAGTGCTTAGCGGCGACTAACCCCTAGCTTAGAGGTCGAGTGTGCGTCTCTTTGTCTTTCTTTTGTCTTCTTTGGTTCACAGGACACACGGATATCCATGCCGAACCACTTGGGGAGGAAAAGAAGATGAACAGACCAGCATCTAGCCCCCGGCAAGCCAGCATTGCCGGGGGCTGCAAGAGCAAAGATTCACCCACGGCGAACCAGAGTTGCCGGGGGCTGCATCTTCAGATAAGTTCTTCATCCCTTATCATGCATTCCATTATGGACTGAGGTATGTGAAACCTCGTTTTCCCCTAAGCTACCGTGCTCCCATAACTCTAGGCCCTAGGGCTCGTTCCTGGGGCCAAGTTTGGTCGTAGTCGCGGCAGCGAAAGGATGAAACAAGGAGCCATAACCCGCCTCATCCCTGCCTCCGCCAAAGGCGTGAGGAAGGTCGAGCGAAGTGGGAAGACGGCAAGGCCTATTGCCGGGCAAGGAAATGTTTATCGTGAAGATATCAAGGATTTACTCCTTGTCGTGGGTTCTACCCACAAACAAATGACCCGGCAAGCATCCCTTTTTCATTAAAAACATTCCACTGAGGTACAGTCCATAGGGAATGAAAAACATGAATGATGGGATTACAAGTTTTAAATTCAGCTAAGGCCCGAAGGCTTACAAACTAAAAGAGATAATGTGCCCGTAATCCCTTTCTTGTCCCTCTCCTCAGGAGGCAGGTCAAGGAGGCGAAAAGGGTAAAAGGGGCGCCTAGGCGAGCTACGGGTGGCAGAAGACACCAAGAGAACATCTCGGTGGCCGTCCGAAGGCTGGATGGTGATGGCGGCGCCGGAAGCAGAGCTCGAAGACGAGGCGGCAGGACGTCAGCACGCGTCGAAGGCGTCGGTGCCCGCGTACTCCGACTTGATGGCCTTGTCGCCCGCCCTCTTCCTCTTATGTAGCCTCCCAACGCCAGCCACCCAAGGAGACGACCCCGGGAAGTTCAGGGAGCCGACGACGCGAATGATGGGGTCGCCGGTGCCGCACAGAGCGGCACCCGACACCTAATCGGACCCGTCATCCTGCCGCCTACTACCCTCGTCATCGCTGCCGCTATCCTCCTCGTCACTCCCACCCGAGGAGGAGTCTTCACTATCAGAAGGGCTCTCCACGCAGCACCTTGCACGGGTCCCAAAGCACCCGAAGACCTTGACGGAGAGAAGGCCACCCTCCATCAGTTTAAAATGGAGAGTGAGCCCCTCCGTCAAGCGGTGGATATGGGCAAACGTCTTCCATCCCCGACGGAGATACATCACGTGAGGGGCGGGGAAATCGACGCGGGCCCATGTGCCACTGATGGCGCAACCCCTCATGTGCAGCCACAACGACTCTGGCGGATCCAGCTCCATCTCCCGCGCGAAAGGAGTCGGGAGACGAAGGCGACGGCGAGGCGGCCGGCGTAGCGTGACAAAGAACTCGCAAGGGTCATCCCCAACGTGGCCCTCCATGGGGGGAAGAACTGCTGGCTGAGACGAGGTCGGCGCGCCGCCCCGTCCTCCTCTTCCCCGAGCGCCTCGGCCTAGCCCACGGCCTCGCCCCCTCCCCCTTCCCCTCGCGGCTGGCTCTGCCACCGCGGGTGCGGGAGAAGGAGGGACGCGTGTCGAGCGGCGACCCTCGCCGCCACCGTTGAAGGACTAGGATTCCCTCTCTCCATGACGGATGGAAGGGGGGAGCAGAAGCTGAAGGAAGGAGGAGATGGAGGAATGCGGGATGCCATCCCCCCTCCCGCTCTTTATAAAGGAACGGGGTGGGGGCTCGGCCGCCCCGCTCAGCCAATGAAGACGCGGAAGGCGCAGGGAACTGGGACCGACCCGCCGCCACAACCCGGTTTCCCGCCTCCACCGTTCACCACCCCAAGCGCATGAGAGCCACGTAGCAGGCGTGCAGGACCGAGGCGACGGGTGAGGCGACCTCTCCCCACCCCGTGATCGTGGGGAGTGGACACCTTGAAGACCACACCTCGGCCCCGTTCAGTAAATGGGCCGCGCCTCCACGCCTCCCTCCGTTTATGGGGAAGGCGCAAACCGCCCCCTTTACTATGACGTGACGCATGCATGCAGAGCTCAGCCCCACGCATGCCGCCCACGTCACACATGCTTCCCCGCGCGCCGCCACGCGCGGGAAGCATGGGAAGCGCAGCGCGCGAAGAGACTTACCACGGTAAAAACCGCCCCGCCTGCCCGCGCACCGTTTTTGGGCCTAGCCCAACGACGCGATTGCGCTTATGTGTGGCCCAGGCCCAGGGGCTCCTGTCGGTGTACAAAAAGAGGGGTACACTTTTTGTACCCCTATAACTATGCATGGGCAGTCTGAGCCGCAGGCACCACAACACTGAGCAAGGCAAGGGAGCCGAGCCAAGGTAAGGCCGAAGCTCAGGAGAAGCAGAACGACACCAAGACCAAGACCACAAAGAGCAAAGGGGACGAAGCGGACCCCCCCGGCAAGATCCTTGCCGGGAGGCGGTTTTAGCAAACCCGGGAAGACCCTTGCGGTGGCAGCTCGCCCCACACCTACGGAGTGAGTCACCCTTGAGTCCACTGCCCCCATGGGGCAAGGATTCCGGAGACATCCCCGTGGTGGCATGCAGATCTTTGTGAAGACATTCGAGATCAGATACACCCTTCAGAAGATGATGATCCTTGGCGGGATCCCAGCCAAGGAGGACCACAAGGCCCCCGGCAAGAGCCTTGCCGGGGATGACAGCAGGCGCCATGGCAAGACCCTTGCCGGGGCCCCGGCAAGGCCCTTGCCAAAGACACCCGTTAGGCCACCATCAGGCCCACGCCAGTCAAACCTCCACCGCCATTTACATGTAGCTGCCGACCCAACCAGCTGGGAAGGCACTTGCGTGGCGGCATGTAGATCTTCGTGGAGACCCACCACTGTGCCACCTCAGCTGCCTGCCTGCCTACATGGCACCGCGGGCGCCGCTTGCCAGGGCTCGTGTCGACTCGAGAGGGAGCAGCGACGGACGAGAAGGGCTCTCCCCCGTCCCCGATAAAGCAAGGACACCTGGGCAACACGCATTAAATGCGCCTTGTCATGTAATGCGAGGGATAATCTCCCATCACTATTCCCTTTCCACCTCCTAGTGCTACTGTGGCACCCCCTTTCCTATAAAAGGAGGCCCAGGCGACCAGGAGGAGGATTCGGCTTTTTGGAGCTCCTCACGCCCCATAGCTAGCTCAAGAACATAGATATACAATCCACCAAAGCAGGAGTAGGGTTTTACGCATCCCCGCGGCCCGAACCTGGATAAATGAACCGTGTGCTATCTGTTTGATCCGCTCCTCTCACGACCCCGTGCCCCGCAACCGTAGTAGGGATTCTTGTGATCCCATAGGTGTCGTTCCCACCGACAAATATATAGTGTTGAGCACCATGTTTAAGTAGAGATTACGGTGGGTAAGAGAGAGGTTACACCATTGCATAGAGGGGGGAAGAGTTGGTGATGATGGCAGTGAAGTAGTTGGTGAAGATTGCGGTGACGATGATGGCCCCCGGTGGCACTCCGGCGCCACCGGAAGCGAGGGGGAGAGAGCCCCCCCTACCTTCTTCTTCCTTGACCTCGTCCCTAGATGGGAGAAGGGTTTCCCCTTTGGTCCTTGGTCTCCATGGCGTGGGAGGGGCGAGAGTACAAATGTACCCAGCAATACTTACATCAGAACTAACTACATATGCATCGGTATCAACAAAGGGGTAGTGGAGTTTAACTGCAGCAAGCCAGCTTTGACTCAGTGGCTAACCTGAACTACGACTACAAGCAACTCTTTTGAGGTGGCGCACACGAGTCCACATATTCACCATTCAATACACCACTATGGATCCGCTCCCGTCTCCCTACGAGAAGGCCATCCATAGCACTCACACTTATCCTGCGAGTTTTAGGGTATCCACTTCAAGTTATCTATGAACTATATAGGCAACCCAGAAGTCCTTTACCGCGGACACGACTATTCGAATAGATCATTTATAACCCTGTAGGGGTGTACTTCTTCGCACACGCTCTGGCCACTTACCACCATGTACATGTCGTGTATCTCGGGCAACCTTCAAGCGGAAGCCTGGCGAGGGAGTCGGCCACGACCTGACTAACCACACAAGTCTCTAGTCCAGGTTTATCGCCTATTCGGGTTCCATCCGCGAGGAGATCCGGCCAGAGTTTCGCTCACAGCCCCAAATGATGTGTGCATGGTTCCCGAGACACCAAACGGGCGCCCGGTACACCGTGCCACGGTGTATCTACCGCATGATATGTTGGGGAACGTAGCAGAATTTTAAAATTTTCTACGCATCACCAAGATCAATCTATGGAGTCATCTAGCAACGAGGGAGAGAGGAGTGCATCTACATACCCTTGTAGATCGCGCGCGGAAGCGTTCAAGAGAACGGGGTTGATGGAGTCATACTTGACGTGATCCAAATCACCGATGACCTAGTGCCAAATGGACGGCACCTCCGCGTTCAACACACGTACGGTTGGGAAGATGTCTCCTCCTTCTTGATCCAGAAAGGGGAAAGGAGAGGTTGATGAAGATCCAGCAGCACGACGGCGTGGTGGTGGATGCAGCAGGATCCCGGCAGGGCTTCGCCAAGCGCAAGCGGGGAGGAGAGGTGTTATGGAGGGAGAGGGAGGCGCCAAGGGCAAAGGGGTGCGGCTGCCCTCCCTCCCCCCTCTTTATATAGGGGCCTTGGGGGGCGCCGGCCCTAGGAGATGGATCTCCAAGGGGGCGGCGGCCAAGGGGTGGCTTCCCCCCCCCCCCAAGCCAAGTGGGGGGCGCCCCCACCCCTAGGGTTTCCCAACCCTAGGCGCAGGGGAGGACCAAGGGGGGGCGCACCAGCCCACTAGGGGCTGGTTCCCCTCCCAATTCAGCCCATGGGGCCCTCCGGGACAGGTGGCCCCACCCGGTGGACCCCCGGGACCCTTCCGGTGGTCCCGGTACAATACCGGCGACCCCCGAAACCTTCCCGATGGCCGAAACTGGACTTCCTATATATAAATATTTACCTCCAGACCATTCTGGAACTCCTCGTGACGTCCGGGATCTCATCCGGGACTCCGAACAACTTTCGGCTTACTGCATACTAATATCTCTACAACCCTAGCGTCACCGAACCTTAAGTGTGTAGACCCTACGGGTTCAGGAGACATGCATACATGACCGAGATGCCTCTCTGGTCAATAACCAACAGCGGGATCTAGATACCCATGTTGGCTCCCACATGCTCCACGATGATCTCATCGGATGAACCATGATGTCGAGGATTCAATCAATCCGTATACAATTCCCTTTGTCAATCGGTACGTTACTTTCCCAAGACTCGATCGTCGGTATCCCAATACCTCGTTCAATCTCGTTACCGGCAAGTCACTTTACTCGTACCGTAATGCATGATCCCGTGATCAACCACTTGGTCACATTGAGCTCATTATGATGATGCATTACGGAGTGGGCCCAAAGATACCTCTCCGTCATACGGAGTGACAAATCCCAGTCTCGATTTGTGCCAACCAAACAGACACTTTTGGAGATACCTGTAGTGTACCTTTATAGTCACCCAGTTACGTTGTGACGTTTGGCACACCCAAGGCACTCCTACGGTATCCGGGAGTTGCACAATCTCATGGTCTAAGGAAATGATACTTGACATTCAGAAAAGCTACAGTAGATGAACTACACGATATTTGGGCTATGCTTAGGATTGGGTCTTGTCCATCACATGATTCTCCTAATGATGTGATTCCGTTATCAATGACATCCAATGTCCATAGTCAGGAAACCATGACTATCTTTTGATCAGCGAGCTAGTCAACTAGAGGCTCACTAGGGACGTGTTGTGGTCTATGTATTCACACATGTATTACGATTTCCGGATAACACAATTATAGCATGAATCAATAGACAATTATCATGAACAAAGAAATATAATAATAACCATTTTATTATTGCCTTTAGGGCATATTTCCAACAGTCTCCCACTTGCACTAGAGTCAATAGTCTAGTTACATTGTGATGAATCAAACACCCATGCAGTTCTGGTATTGATCATGTTTTGCTCTACGGAGAGGTTTAGTCAACGGATCTGCCACATTCAGGTCCGTATGTACTTTACAAATCTCTATGTCTCCATATTGAACACTTTCACGAATGGAGTTGAAGCGACGCTTGATATGCCTGGTCTTCCTGTGAAACCTGGGCTCCTTGGCAAGGGCAATAGCTCTAGTGTTGTCACAGAAGAGAGTCATCGGGCCCGACGCATTGGGTATGACTCCTAGGTCGGTTATGAACTCCTTCACCCAGACTGCTTCTTGTGCTGCCTCCGAGGCTTCCATGTACTCCGCTTCACATGTAGATCCCGCCACAACGATTTGCTTGCAACTGCACCAGCTTACTGCCCCACCATTCAAAATATACACATATCCGGTTTGTGACTTAGAGTCATCCAGATCTGTGTCGAAGCTAGCATCGACGTAACCCTTTACGATGAGCTCTTCGTCACCTCCATAAATGAGAAACATATCCTTAGTCCTTTTCAGGTACTTCAGCATATTCTTGACCGCTGTCCAGTGTTCCATGCCGGGATTACTTTGATACCTTCCTACCAAACTTATGGCAAGGTTTACATCAGCTCTGGTACATAGCATAGCATACATGATAGACCCTATGACCGAGGCATAGGGGACGACACTCATCTTTTCTCTATCTTCTGTCGTGGTCGGGCATTGAGCCGTGCTCAATCTCGTACCTTGCAATACAGGCAAGAACCCCTTCTTTGACTGATCCATTTTGAACTTCTTCAATATCTTGTCAAGGTACGTACTCTATGAAAGACCAATGAGGCATCTCGATCTATCTCTATAGATCTTGATGCCTAATATATAAGCAGCTTCTCCAAGGTCCTTCATTGAAAAACAGTTGTTCAAGTAGGCCTTTATGCTTTCCAAGAATTCTATATCATTTCCCATCACCAGTATGTCATCCACATACAATATGAGAAATTCTACAGAGCTCCCACTCACTTTCTTGTAAATGCAGGCTTCTCCATAAGTCTGCGTAAACCCAAACGCTTCGATCATCTCATCAAAACGAATGTTGCAACTCCGAGATGCTTGCACCAGCCCATAAATTGAGCGTTGGAGCTTGCACACCTTTTCAGCATTCTTAGGATCGACAAAACCTTCCGGCTGCATCATATACAATTCTTCCTTGAAGAAACCATTAGGGAATGCCGTTTTGACGTCGATTTGCCATATCTCATAGTCATAGAACGCGGCAATTGCTAACATGATTCGGACAGACTTCAGCTTCGCTACGGGTGATGAAGTCTCATTGTAGTCAACCCCTTGAACTTGTCGATAACCCTCAGCGACAAGCCGAGCTTTATAGACGGTTACGTTACCATCCAATTTTGTCTTCCTCTTAAAGATCCATTTATTTTCCATGGCTCGCTGATCATCGGGCAAGTCAGTCAAAGTCCATACTTCATTTTCATACATGGATCCTATCACGGATTTCATGGCTTCTAGCCATTTGTCGGAATCCGGGCCCGCCATTACTTCTTCATAGTTCGAAGGTTCATCGTTGTCTAACAACATGATTTCCAAGACAGGGTTGCCGTACCACTCTGGTGCGGAACGTGTCCTTGTGGACCTACGGAGTTCAGTAGCAACTTCATCCGAAGTTTCATGATCACCATCATTAACTTCCTCTCTAGTCGGTGTAGGCACCTCAGGAACATTTTCTTGAGCTGTGCCACTTACCGGTTCAAGAGGTAATACTTCATCAAGTTCTACTTTCCTCCCACTTATTTCTTTCGAGAGAAACTCTTTCTCTAGAAAGGACCCATTCTTGGCAACAATGATCTTTCCTTCGGATCTAAGGTAGAAGGTATACCCAATAGTTTCTTTAGGGTATCCTATGAAGACGCATTTTTCCGATTTGGGTTCGAGCTTTTCAAGTTGAAGTTTCTTGACATAAGCATCGCATCCCCAAACTTTTAGAAACGACAGCTTAGGTTTCTCCCAAACCATAATTCATACAGTGTCGTCTCAACGGATTTCGACGGAGCCCTATTTAAATTGAATGCGGCAGTCTCTAAAGCATAGCCCCAAAATGACAGCGGTAGATCGGTAAGAGACATCATAGATCACACCATATCCAATAGATTGCGATTACGACGTTCAGACACACCATTACGCTGAGGTGTTCTAGGCGGCGTGAGTTGTGAAACTATTCCACATTTTCTTAAGTGTGTGCCAAATTCGTGACTCAAGTATTCTCCCCCACGATCTGATCGCAAGAACTTGATTTTCTTGTCACGTTGATTCTCAACCTCACTCTGAAATTCCTTGAACTTTTCAAAGGTCTCAGACTTGTGTTTCATTAAGTAGACATACCCATATCTACTCAAGTCATCAGTGAGGGTGAGAACATATCGATAGCCACCGCGAGCCTCAACACTCATTGGACCACACACATCAGTATGTATGATTTCCAATAAGTTGGTTGCTCGCTCCATTGTTCCTGAGAACGGAGTCTTGGTCATTTTACCCATGAGGCATGGTTCGCACGTGTCAAATGATTCATAATCAAGAGACTCCAAAAGTCCATCTGCATGGAGCTTCTTCATGCGTTTGACACCTATGTGACCAAGGCGGCAGTGCCACAAGTATGTGGGACTATCATTATCAACCTTACATCTTTTGGTATTCACTCTATGAATATGTGTAACATTACGCTCGAGATTCATTAAAAATAAACCATTCACCATCGGAGCATGACCATAAAACATATCCCTCATATAAATAGAACAACCATTATTCTTGGATTTAAATGAGTAGCCATCTCGAATTAAACGAGATCCTGATACAATGTTCATGCTCAAAGCTGACACTAAATAACAATTATTGAGGTTTAAAACTAATCCCATAGGTAAATGTAGAGGTAGCATGCCGACGGCGATCACATCGACCTTGGAACCATTCCCGACGCACATCGTCACCTCGTCCTTCGCCAGTCTCCACTTATTCCGCAGCTCCTGCTTTGAGTTACAAATGTGAGCAACCGCACCGGTATCGAATACCCAGGAGATACTACGAGTACTGGTAAGGTACACATCAGTTACATGTATATCACATATACCTTTGGTGTTGCCGGCCTTCTTGTCCGCTAAGGATTTGGGGCAGTTCCGCTTCCAGTGACCACTTCCCTTGCAATAAAAACACTCAGTCTCGGGCTTGGGTCCATTCTTTGGCTTCTTCTCGGTAGCTTGCTTACCGGGCGCGGCAACTCCCTTGCCGTCCTTCTTGAAGTTCTTCTTACCCTTGCCTTTCTTAAACTTAGTGGTTTTATTCACCATCAACACTTGATGTTCCTTTTTGATTTCCACCTCTGCTGATTTCACCATTGAATATACCTCAGGAATGGTCTTTTCCATCCCCTGCATATTGAAGTTCATCACAAAGCTCTTGTAGCTCGGTGGAAGCGACTGAAGGATTCTGTCAATGACCGCATCATCCGGGAGATTAACTCCCAGCTGAGTCAAGCGGTTATGCAACCCAGACATTTTGAGTATGTGCTCACTGACAGAACTATTTTCCTCCATCTTACAACTGAAGAACTTGTCGGAGACTTCATATCTCTCGACCCGGGCGTGAGCTTGGAAAACCATTTTCAGCTCTTCGAACATCTCATATGCTCCATGTCTCTCAAAACGCTTTTGGAGCCCCGGTTCTAAGCTGTAAAGCATGCCGCACTGAACGAGGGAGTAATCATCAGCACGTGACTGCCAAGCGTTCATAACGTCTTGGTTCTCTGGGATAGGTGCGTCACCTAGCGGTGCTTCTAGGACATAATCTTTCGTGGCAGCTATGAGGATGATCCTTAGGTTCCGTACCCAATCCGTATAGTTGATGCCATCATCTTTCAGCTTCGTTTTATCTAGGAACGAGTTGAAGTTGAGGACAACGTGGGCCATTTGATCTACAAGACATATTGTAAAGATTTTAGACTAAGTTCATGATAATTAAGTTCATCTAATCAAATTACTCAATGAACTCCCACTCAGATAGACATCCCTCCAGTCATCTAAGTGAAACATGATCCGAGTTAACTAGGCCGTGTCCGATCATCACGTGAGACGGACTAGCCAACATCGGTGAACATCTTCATGTTGATCGTATCTTCTATACGACTCATGCTCGACCTTTCGGTCTTCCGTGTTCCGAGGCCATGTCTGTACATGCTAGGCTCATCTAGTCATCCTAAGTGTATTGCGTGTGTAAATCTGGCTTACACCCGTCGTATTCGAATGTTAGAATCTATCACACCCGATCATCACGTGGTGCTTCGAAACAACAAACCTTCTCAACGGTGCACAGTTACGGGAACACTTTCTTGAAATTATTACGAGGGATCATCTTATTTAAGCTACCGTCGTTCTAAGCAAATAAGATGTAAAACATGATAAACATCACATGCAATCAAATAGTGACATGATATGGCCAATATCATTTGCTCCTTTTGATCTCCATCTTCGGGGCTCCATGATCATCGTTGTCACCGGCATGACACCATGATCTCCATCATCGTGTCTTCTTGAAGTTGTCTCGTCATCTATTAGTTCTACTACTATAGCGAACGGTTTAGCAATAAAGTAAAGTAATTACATGACGTTATATGTTGACACGCAAGTCACAAATAAATTAAGACAACTCCTATGGCTCCTACCGGTTGTCATACTCATCGACATGCAAGTCGTGATTCCTATTACAAGAACATGATCATCTCATACATCACATATATCATTCATCACATCCTTTGGCCATATCACATCACACAACAGTTGCTGCAAAAACAAGTTAGACGTCCTCTAATTGTTGTTGCAAGTTTTTATGTGGCTGCTATAGGATTCTAGCAAGAACGTTTCTTACCTACGCCAAAACCACAACGTGAATTGCCAATTTCTATTTACCCTTCATAAGGACCCTGTTCATCGAATCCGATCCGACTAAAGTGGGAGAGACAGACACCCGCCAGCCACCTTATGCAACTAGTGCATGTCAGTCGGTGGAACCAGTCTCACATAAGCGTACGTGTAAGGTCGGTCCGGGCCGCTTCATCCCACAGTGCCGCCGAATCAAGATAAGACTAGTAACGGCAAGATAATTGACAATATCGATGCCCACAACTACTTTGTGTTCTACTCGTGCATAGAAACTACGCATAGACCTAGCTCATGATGCCACTGTTGGGGAACGTAGCAGAATTTCAAAATTTTCTACGCATCACCAAGATCAATCTATGGAGTCATATAGCAACGAGGGAGAGAGGAGTGCATCTACATACCCTTGTAGATTACGCGCGGAAGCGTTCAAGAGAACGGGGTTGATGGAGTCGTACTCGACGTGATCCAAATCACCGATGACCTAGTGCTGAACGGACGGCACCTCCGCGTTCAACACACGTACGGTTGGGAAGACGTCTCCTCCTTCTTGATCCAGCAAGGGGGAAGTAGAGGTTGATGAAGATCCAGCAGCACGATGGCGTGGTGGTGGATGCAGCAGGATCCCGGCAGGGCTTCGCCAAGCGCAAGCGGGGAGCAGAGGTGTTACGGAGGGAGAGGGAGGTGCCAAGAGAAAAGGGGTGCGGCTGCCCTCCCTCCCCCCCTCTTTATATAGGGGCCTTGGGGGGCAGCCCTAGGAGATGGATCTCCAAGGGGGCGGCGGCCAAGGGGTGGCTTCCCCCCAAGCCAAGTGGGAGGCGCCCCCACCCCTAGGGTTTCCCAACCCTAGGCGCAGAGGAGGCACAAGGGGGGGCGCACCAGCCCACTAGGGGCTGGTTCCCTTCCAAATTCAACCCATGGGGCCCTCCGGGACAGGTGGCCCCACCCGGTGGACCCCCGGGACCCTTTCGGTGGTCCCGGTACAATACCGGCGACCCCCGAAACCTTCCCAATGGCCGAAACTGGACTTCCTATATATAAATCTTTACCTCCGGATCACTTCGGAACTCCTCGTGATGTCCGAGATCTCATCCGGGACTCCGAACAACTTTCAGGTTACTGCATACTAATATCTCTACAACCCTAGCGTCACCGAACCTTAAGTGTGTAGACCCTACGGGTTCGGGAGACATGCAGACATGACCGAGATGCCTCTCCGATCAATAACCAACAGCGGGATCTGGATACCCATGTTGGCTCCCACATGCTCCATGATGATCTCATCGGATGAACCACGATGTCGAGGATTCAATCAATCCGTATACAATTCCCTTTGTCAGTCGGTATGTTACTTGCCCGAGACTCGATCGTCGGTATCCCAATACCTCATTCAATCTCGTTACCGGCAAGTCACTTTACTCGTACCGTAATGCATGATCCCATGATCAACCACTTGGTCACATTGAGCTCATTATGATGCATTACCGAGTGGGCCCAGAGATACCTCTCCGTCATACGGAGTGACAACTCCCAGTCTCGATTCGTGCCAACCCAACAGACACTTTTGGAGATACCTATAGTGTACCTTTATGGTCACCCAGTTAAATTGTGACGTTTGGCACACCCAAGGCACTCCTACGGTATCCAGGAGTTGCACAATCTCATGGTCTAAGGAAATGATACTTGACATTCGGAAAAGCTATAGCAGACGAACTACACGATCTTTGGGCTATGCTTAGGATTGGGTCTTGTCCATCACATCATTCTCCTAATGATGTGATCCCATTATCAATGACATCCAATGTCCATAGTCAGGAAACCATGACTATCTTCCGATCAACAAGCTAGTCAACTAGAGGCTCACTAGGGACGTGTTGTGGTCTATGTATTCACACATGTATTACGATTTCCCGATAACACAATTATAGCACGAATCAATAGACAATTATCATGAACAAAGAAATATAATAGTAACCATTTTATTATTGCCTCTAGGGCATATTTCCAACATCATAGCCCACCCCTAGGGTCAGCGCTACGCACGGCCGCCAACACATATCCTATAAACACCAGAAACTAGTTGCAACTCCTTGACAGAGAGCAAGGGAAGTTAATAAGTCGAGAGGGTCCATTGGTTTCGGGCCCAATACGTGGTAGTAGCTGTTCATGGATCACAAACACATAACTCAGTTCCTGAGAACGGTTTCAATGAGACAACCCACCATGTACTCCTACATGGCCTCTCACCGCTACCTTTACCAAATCGTGTTCACACACTTAGCTCACACACAGTAGGACATGTTCATCACTATTCCAATTCATCCCCGATGAATCAGACCTGACTCAACTCTAAGCAATAGCAGGCATAACAAACAAGCATGAATGAGTAGGCACATCAGGGCTCAAAACAACTCCTACTCATGCTAGTGGGTTTCATCTATTTACTGTGGCAATGACAGGTCATGCAGAGGAAAAGGGTTCAACTACCGCAGCATGTAACAGTTGAATCGTTGTTGTCCTAATGTAGTAAAAGAGAGCAGTAGCGAGAGAGTGGGATTGTATCGAAATGAACAAGGGGGTTTTGCTTATTTGGCACTTCTGAAGATAGTATAACTCTTCATCGGTGTCATCGAACTCATCGTCGGAACCACGTCTACTGAGAGGGGACAATTACCGGCAAGAGAACATAAACACCATTCAATTAATGCAATGCACAAACGAATGAATGATATGACATATTAAGGTACTGAATTGACCTAATGAAATATCTAGCCAATTTAATTGAAGTGGAACTCAAACAAGATCAAATTCCAACTCCAAATGTTATTTCATAAATTGCCCTAATCAAAATTTGTCCCATTCAGTGAGGTTAACATCTTCAAACATGCATGGTCATGGCATAAACAAATTCTTCATATTTTTCTGATCATTTTCCATATATAAATTATTTGATTTGGAGCCACGGTTGATTTTCTATGATTTTTAGAAGTTTTGGATATTTTCTGGAATTTCCTGATTATTTTATAACCAGAAAATCATTAATTGCGTCAGCACTACGTCAGCAGTCAACTGGGTTGACCCAGGTCAAACCTGACCAATGGGGTCCACTGGTCAGTGATACAGTGTCAACTAGAGAGGCTGGCGTGTGGGTCCGGCCAATGCTGACGTGGCCAAGTCAACATTGACAGGCGGGGCCCGCTGAGATTAGTACTAATCTAACAGAGAAGTTAAACTAATTAATTTAGGCACTTGGGCCCACATGTCAGTGAGAGGGGGGGTAATTAATGCTAACAATGGTGTTTAGTCGGCGACTAATCGCCGGCGCTAAGCAGTGCACGGCGGTGATCACCGGCCGGCCGTTCCGGCCACGGTTTGTCATGCGGGTGGGTTCGCTGGAATGCCCACAGTGCGGCGTGTCGGGTGGTGCAAGTGGCAGCTACTTGGGAGGGCTATAGCTTTTCCGGCGTCGAGGTGGGCGGCAGCGGTGCTCGGGCACATGCGGGCAACGGTGCTACGGGGCACGAGCGAGCAAGGTGAAGGTCTAGGCAACCTCCTGGGTCACCAGGAGCTTGATGCAGTGCGAAGGCGCAGCTGTCTCGAGCTCAAGCGACGACGGCGGCAAGGCAGGCGACGGCCGGAGCTCGGCTAGCACGGCCTAGGCGCTAGGGTGCGGGAACGGCAGCGGGAAAGGGGGGAAACAATCGGGGGCTCACAGCGCATCGGTTGGGGTCGTCGACAAGCTCGGGGATGGACGGTTGACGGCGAGCAGATGCAATGGTGACAAGCTCGAAGGCAGTGATTCCAGGCATCCGAGGACATGTGTTGCGGTGTGGAGCTTCACATCATCGAGGCGGGTCAGGGGAACACGTCCACGGGGCAAGGGGACGGCAATGGGCACGGTGTTTTTCGGCGGCGCTTTCCGGCTCGTTTGGGCGCCCATGAGAGAGAGAGCAAAGGGGAGGGGAGAGACCGCATGAGAGAGAGAGAGCAGAGAGGTGTGTGGCATCTCCGGGGCGACGTCGGGGAAGCGGCAACAAGCAGGAGGTGGCACGTGCGTGCCAGCGTGCCACGGCCACACACGCTCTGTCCTTCTGCCGCGCCGAGGAAGATGACTGGCAAGGTGGGATCGGGTGGGCTGCTCAGAAGCTGGGCCGACTATAGTAGAAGGCCGCCAAGTACGTTTCTGTTCTGTTTTATTTCTGTTTTGTTTTGTTTTTATTTTTTCATTTTGCCACTGATTCAAAATTCAAAATAAATTCAAAACAGGGCAAAACCTTCTGAATATTTTTATGTTGCCATTCTGGACTTTTCCAGAGACACATTAATAATTCCAGGGCCTTTTGAATTATATTATATAAAAAATGAATATAATCCAAAACTCAAATAATTATTGATTTAATTTCAAAGTCCCAAAATAATTCCTTCAAAAACGTTCACTATTTTTGGTTTGGTCTCAAAGCCTTTCCAAAATTATCAAACATTTATGAAGTAATTTTGCAAACAATGAATGCAATTTAAAGGGTTCTTGCCCTTCTTTTAAAATGATTTATGAGGCTTCCAATTTCCTCATTTCAAGTTTCTTGAAAAAATAGAATGCATGATGCTCACTGATTCAACTATCTGCAAACAATTCTAGGGCTGTGACAGCTCACCCCCACTAAACAAGAATCTCGTCCCGAGATTCAAGCGTGGGGAAAAAAGAAGGGGGAACGCAAACTAACACGATCTTCATGATCTAGGTGGCACTTCATAAGAACATTGATTCGATCACCATCATTGTCTCGATGTCTTTCCCCGAGAACTCCAACTAACATGACAATGAGAGGAAAGAGAAAACTCTAGAAGGATCGATCTTATCGAAGATCGAACAACTTAGGATCAACTCACGGAGTGAGACATTAAAACATCTCTCGAGCTGATACACAAAGTACACATCTAGAGGGGTGGAGTGGAACAGATGACGAGGGTTCACTAGGTAGACAACAATTCCACACCTAAGAGGGTGGTGAACGGTTGTCAATGTAGCGAGGATTTGAGTTGCCATGATACCATAACGAGACACCCTAGAGAAGGGTGACTCGTAGAATTATCCCTTAAGTGGCAAAAAGAATTACTTTTGATCCAGAGATGAATAAAATTCTCTATACGAGCCTAGGGAAAATCTCGAGAAATCGTTTGAAGGAGTTCGAAAGAATGACATACCCTGACTAGGATGGATGATGTGGACTACCTTGTTGAAGACAACGCAATGGATGATTTTTGCTTATCATCGGAAATGGATGGGATCCATGGTAGGACCAGTTTTGAAGATGATCCTGAACAGCAACTGCTGAGAAGGGCAGTTCATAGTAGGATGACACAATGGCGGTGCAAGCTGGGAACAAAATGCAAATGTTGGGAATGTTCCAACCATCATATCTGCCTGAGATTCAGATTTGGTCAGTAACAGGATACTTCAGACTCAACAGGTCTGAAAAAGAAAATTTGCAACACAAATCGACGAGATAACATTGCGAGATTCTCGGGAAATGAACTACGATAGCAAGCTCCAAAACATGAGCTGGTTCTGCTACACACATGTGAACACGCTGTCCCAGACAAGTATGACCACGTAGTAGTCTTATAATAAAACACCACCAAGTTCAGGTGGGGAACCATTGTCGAGGATATCAAAGTCCTTGTATAAGGCATGCTCTTAAGAAGGAACTTCTTCTCATTGAACAAGTCATTCAGTGGCTTGGTGTGCTAGGAAACACATAATGAATGGAGGCGGCCAACCTATCAAACCATAGAGTACTTCGCACATGCGTGACAAACTTGGGATGATTCCAGAGGAAGCAAAAACAATCTTTCTCGTATTCACGGCGGCAACTTCAATAGAATGCGCATGAATTCGAGGAAGTCACTTCTTCCATCCAAGCATAAGATTCATGAACGGAACGCGAAGCATTGCTTACAAACTTTCCAACACTAATTTACATGTTCAACATGAATCATGGACAAGATGAAATTGTTGTCAATGGGCTCAACAACAAACCATCCAGGCTTCCATATAGATGGAATTCCATAATTAAGTGAACACGGTGATAGAATTGGTCAGACCAAAGGATGTAATGGTGTGTGCCCGAGGGATCAACCACGAGTAAGACAACATTACGAACATCGTTGGTTCTGATTTGATTTGAGGATAGCCCACACTCAAATCAAAGTTTGGATAAGACAATAGATCCAATAACTTATCACGAGGACCAATCGATGAAGATTGTATGTTTCTTCAACACACACACACAAGATATCCCCTAAAATGAACTAAGTCGGATAGAGATTTTATCTTCCAACTCTCCAAGTTGTTGTTTAGCTTAACCAACTAGCTCAGGGGTATCCAACACGGGTTCTTGGAGAAGGAGTGGTTTACAAGAAATCAACTTGATCATGAACTCAACATAGCGGTCAGGTGACAACCTGGTAACACTTCCGAGAAGATATTCGGAAAATCACGAACCACCAAAATGTTATTAAGCTCGGGAGCAATCTTGCTTTCGAGGCAAGATGATATGATCAAAAGAGTGAGGGATTGACACAACCCTAACTCATTGATCGAAAAGTGCACTGGGAATAAGGCTAGGTAGCACGATCAATCTTAGGATGATGATTCGGTAACCAACACGCTAAGAATGAAATTATTGTCCATTAACTATCAAGAAACGGAGTTGCTAGGAGTATAGATTTCATGCATCATGATTCACTTGTCGGATAACATGGGGACCAAGGAATGAATAATGATGGCAATAAGTATCACTGTATCAAGAGTTCATAGGATGGTGTGCAATTTCCATGACATTCTTGATATAAAGATGGTAATACTCCAAGGTAGAACAGAATCAAAAGCTGGATTGGCATCGGATTTGCGGATTACAACTGCTTTGACCCAATCCTGGATATGGATGAGGTACTGGAGTCTGTTTCTCCTAGTCATTCTGGAATAGAATGGCTTGACGAACCACAAGAGTAATAGGCATCGATAACACGAGTGCACGACTACTCCTGACTACAAATTGATAGACGGAGGTCAAAAAACAACTAATGAGGGACAACTCAAAGAACATATGATTTTCTGAGTTGTGGATGCATGGATTAGTATGTCCAGCAAGCTCAACATTTCTTCCGGATAACCCATGCAGAAAGGTAGAACTGGCAGATTCACAATGTAGAACGAAGAACTCATCAAGAGCACTCTGATTGTGATCTTTTGATCCAACAAACTTCTGCCATAAGTGGTTCATAGTATTTAGAAGAAGGAAATACCACGGACCTCGAGGACTAATGCAAAGGTTACTAATAACCTAAAGGAATGAGGAAACACTATCAACATGAAGTAAGTAGGGTGAATCTCGGGTTCAAAAACCTAGGAATAGAATGCCTACTAACTAATGGCATCACGGGATGCTTCGAGATTAATGGCCAGAGTCATTACACTGGGAATACAAAGCATTGCTAGATTACTAGGTGACTCCCTAAGACACCTAGGGTCATAATAATAGCTCCAACATATATGTCGAGGCTATAGAGTACCTCAACTCATCGATTAGTGTGGTTGAACTGGCCCAAAGGGACATCGGGAACGGAAAGAATGGATTTGCAAATGCATCATACTATGTAGAAACCTGGGATGACTCGGACAGCATAACGGTTGTAAATGCTCAAAAATATTTGAGACATCCTGCAAAATGGTGGCATAACCACTCAACAACATCATATCAGGGTTCTGAGGCGATTTAACAACACACTGGAGTAGTAGAAACTGAACTGAGGCTTGAAACCAACAATCATATAAGTCTACAGATTAGTAACACGTGATCCTGATAGAAGATGAGAAAGACTAGTTCTTAATCCCCGTAGAAAGGAAGAGGCTGACTCAGATCAGAAGGGCATAAGGTAAAGGAGTAAAAAGAGCCTTACGTTCCCTTCCCCAATCAATTCCCTTACATAACTAAAGCATTTCTAGAGACAACTATGACCAATTTGGCTTGGTAATCCTACATGCAGTCACGCTCTGATACCAATGCTGTCAGGACCCCGATCCTAAGTCACATCGATCTAGCATGTAACACTTCATATCACTTTGCGACCTCACACACGGTATTCCCACGAGTGCCACCTTACCTGGCCCGGGACCATTTGTGCCTTTTCGCTCACGTATATGATAGTGTCGCTAGCTTCCATATGACAGAGAACCCGGGCCGACATGACTAGTCGTGAACCCGAAGTGGCACTAACTTACGGGGACAGGCATACATGAAACAACATCGAACATGTCGGTCATCAGCGTGTGAACCCGGGCTGTAGCAACTGGGCTAGCAGGACTTCGGGAACCCGGGCTGTAGCAGGCTAGCAGGACTCTAGAAGTCACCGCGTGACATTTCCCCGAAGGGAAAGACACAAGAACGAAGTGAATCACATGCCGACTAGTCTAAGTGTTCCGGAGCAGTAGTACTGGGCTAGCAGGACTCTGGTAAACCGGGCTGTAGCAGACTACCCAGGCTCAATGGAAACACCAGACTACATTTCCCCATAAGAGACGCTACCAAGGATAAACAACTAGATTGTTGGATCCCACACATACCAAGCATTTCAATAACATACACACAATATGCTTGATATGTGCAAATACAACATGGCATCACAACAAGACTCTACGACTCAAAATATTTATTCATTAGGCTCCGAGGAGCGAGATATTACAAACATGGGTCTCATGACCCATCATTCAGAGCATACAAATCAAAGCACATGCGGAAGCTTAACATGTCTGGGTACAGACATCTACAAATGAAAAAGGCTGAGAAGCCTGACTATCTACTAGATCCTACCGAGGGCACAAGATCGTAGCTGAGGTATCAAGCTAAACATCGAAGTCCACACGGAACTACTAGCGAGACTGTAGTCTCTCTGCAAAAACATAAAATAGGCAAACATGAGTACAAATGTACCCAGCAATACTTACATGAGAACTAACTACATATGCATCGGTATCAACAAAGGGGTAGTGGAGTTTAACTACAGCAAGCCAGCTTTGACTCAGTGGCTAACCTGAACTACGACTACAAGCAACTCTTTTGAGGTGGCGCACACGAGTCCACATATTCACCATTCAATACACCACTATGGATCCGCTCCCGTCTCCCTACGAGAAGGCCATCCATAGCACTCACACTTATCCTACGAATTTTAGGGTATCCACTTCAAGTTATCTATGAACTGCACAGGCAACCCAGCAGTCCTTTACCGCGGACATGGCTATTCGAATAGATCATTTATAACCCTACAGGGGTGTACTTCTTCACACACGCTCTCGCCACTTACCACCATGTACACGTCGTGTATCTCGGCAACCTTCAAGAGGAAGCCTGGCAAGGGAGTCAGCATGACCTGACTAACCACACAAGTCTCTAGTCCAGGCTTATTGCCTATTCGGGTTCCATCCGTGAGGAGATCCGGCCGGAGTTTCGCTCACAACCCCAAACGATGTGTGCAGGGTTCTCGAGACACCAAACGGGCGCCCGGTACACCGTGCCATGGTGTATCTACCGCGTCATATCCCACCCCTAGGGTCAGCGCTACGCACTGCCACCAACACATATCCTACAAACACCAGATACTAGTTGCAACTCCTAGATAGAGGGCAAGGGTAGTTAATAAGTAAAGAGGGTCCATTGGTTTCGGGCCCAATGCGTGGTAGTAGCTGTTCATGGATCACAAACACAGAACTCAGTTCCTAAGAACGGTTTCAATGAGACAACCCACCATGTACTCCTACATGGCCTCTCACCGCTACCTTTACCAAATTGTGTTCACACACTTAGCTCACACACAGTAGGACATGTTCATCACTATTCCAATTCATCCCCGATGAATCAGACCTGACTCAACTCTAAGCAATAGCAGGCATGACAAACAAGCATGAATTAGTAGGCACATCAGGGCTCAAAACAACTCCTACTCGTGCTAGTGGGTTTCATCTATTTACTATGGCAATGACAGGTCATGCAGAGGAAAGGGGTTCAACTACCGCAGCATGTAACATTTGAATCGTTCTTTTCCTAATGCAGTAAAAGAGAGCAGTAGCGAGAGAGTGGGATTGTATCGGAATGAACAAGGGGGTTTTGCTTGCCTGGCACTTCTGAAGATAGTATAACTCTTCATCGGTGTCATTGAACTCATCATCGGAACCACGTCTACTGAGAGGGGACAATTACCGGCAAGGGAACATTCAATTAATGCAATGCACAAGCGAATGAATGATATGACATATTAAGGTACTGAAGTGACCTAATGCAATATCTAGCCAATTTAATTGAAGTGGAACTCAAACAAGATCAAATTCCAACTCCAAATGTTATTTCACAAATTGCCCTAATCATAATTTGTCCTATTCAGTGAGGTTAACTTATTCAAACATGCATGATCATGGCATAAACAAATTCTTCATATTTTTATGATCATTTTTCATATATAAATTATTTGATTTGGAGCTACGGTTGATTTTCTATGATTTTTAGAAGTTTTGGATATTTTTTGGAATTTCCTGATTATTTTTAAAGCCAGAAAATCATTAATTGCATCACCACTGCGTCATGCCTGCGTCAACAGTCAACTGGGTTGACTTAGGTCAAACCTGACCAGTGGGGTCCACTGGTCAGTGATACAGTGTCAACTAGAGAGGCTGATGTGTGGGTCCGGCCAATGCTGACGTGGCCAAGTCAATGTTGACAGGCGGGCCCCCTGAGATTAGTACTAATCTAACAGAGAAGTTAAACTAATTAATTTAGGCACTGGGGCCCAGATGTCAGTGAGAGGGGGGGTAATTAATGCTAACAATGGTGTTTAGCCGGCAACTAATCGCCAGCGCTAAGAAGTGAACGGCGGCGATCACCGGCCGGCCGTTTCCGGCCACGGCTTGTCATGCGGGTGAGTTTGCTGGAATGCCCACAGTGCGGCGCGTCGGGTGGTGCAAGTGGCAACTGCTGGGGAGGGCTGTAGCATCGCCGACGTCGAGGTGGGCGGCAGCGGCGCTCGGGCACATGTGGGCAATAGTGCTACGGGGCACGAGCGAGCAAGGTGAAGGTCTAGGCAACCTCTTGGGATTAGCAGGACCTTGATGCGGTGCAAAGGCGTAGCTGTCTCGAGCTCAGGCCATGATGGCGGCATGGCAGGCGGCGGCCGGAGCTCGGCTAGCACGGCCTAGGCGCTAGGGTGCGGGAACGGCAGCGGGAAAGGGGGGAAAGAATCGGGGGCTCACAGCGCATCGGTTGGGGTCGTCGACGAGCTCGGGGACGGACGGTTGACGGCGAATCGATGAAGACGTCCACGAGCAGATGTGACGGTGACAAGCTCGAAGGCGGCGATTCCAGGCATCCGAGGACATGTGTTGCGGCGTGGAGCTACACATCATCGAGGCGGGTCAAGGGAACACATCCACGGGGCAAGGGGACGGCAGTGGGCACGGTGTTTTTCGGCGGCGCTTTCTGTCTCGTTTGGGCACCCGTGAGAGAGAGAGAGCGGAGGGGAGGGGAGAGACCGTGTGAGAGAGAGAGAGAGAGAGTGCAGAGAGGTGCGTGGCATCTCAGGGCGACATCAGGGAAGCGGCAACAAGCAGGAGGTGGTGCGCGTGTGCCGGCGTGTCGCGGCCACACGTGCTCTGTCCTTCTAGCGCGCCGAGGAAGCTGACTGGCAAGGTGGGCTCGGGTGGGCTGCTCAGAAGCTGGGCTAACTACAGTAGCAGGCCGCCAGCTATGTTTCTGTTCTGTTTTGTTTCTGTTTTGTTTTATTTTTATTTTTTCATTTTGGCACTGATTCAAAATTCAAAATAAATTCAAAACATGGCAAAACCTTCTGAATATTTTTATGTTGCCATTATGGACTTTTCCAGAGACACATAAATAATTCCAGGGCCTTTTGAATTATATTATATAAAAAATGAATATAATCCAAAACTCAAATACTTATTGAATTAATTTCAAAGTCCCAAAATAATTCCTTAAAAAATGTTCACTATTTTTGGTTGGTCTCAATGCCTTTATCAAACATTTATGAAGTCATTTTGGAAACAATGAATGCAATTTAAAGGGTTCTTGCCCTTCTTTTAAAATGATTTCTGAGGCTTTCAATTTCCTCATTTCAAGTTTCTTGAAAAAAATAGAATGCATAATGCTCACTGATGCAACTATCTGCAAACAATTCTAGGGCTATGACACTTCCCTTTCACCGTTTCTTATATTCCCGGAGATCCCTAACTCCGAATGGGCTGAAATTTTAACATGATCTCTATCTGGATATTAGCTTTTTGCAGCGAAAGAAGGGCACCAACTGCCTTACGGGGTGGCGACGACGGTCAGGGGCGCGCCTGCCCCCTGGGGCGTGCCGCCCTGCCTCGTGGCCCCCTCGGGCATCGTCTCGCGTGGATTTTTCTTCCCAAAAATCATATATATTCCAAAAAAAATCACCGTTAGTTTTATCCCATTTGGACTCCATTTGATATGGATATTCTGCGAAACAAAAAACATGCAACAAACAGGAACTGGCACTGGGCACTGGATCAATATGTTAGTCCCAAAAATAGTATAAAAAAGTTTCCAAAGTATAGGAAAGTTGTAGAATATTGGCATGGAACAATCAAAAATTATAGATACGACGGAGATGTATCGAGGAGGCAGATCCGGCTTGAACTTGCCCGGCCAGACGACACTACGCAGCTCAGGAGTGAAAGCGCGGCAGCCCGCCGTGGCCACCGGGGCCCGTCATGGAGGCGGAGCTTGACCTTGGTGTCCCTGTGCTACCACGGAAAGTGGCACATGGCCCTTCCTTAGCAAGCAATCCTGATGTGGTGGTGCTGGAAGCGGTGGGGCATCTTCTTCCGGGTGGGGAACCTCCTGGGAACTTATTTCTTCGCGCGCGGGCACACGGCGCGGTAGATCATGCCGCTGGGCCACGCATCTTGGAGTGAGAATGGCGTCTTGACGCGGGGGAGGCTGAGGCGCTCCGTGAGCCGCGTGCCTCGGTGCGAGGGCACCATATTGGTGTTGATGGGGCGGAGGCGCTCCATAAGCCACATCGCCCGCACCCGGGGGCGGGTGATGCAGCGAGAGGGATGGTGCAGGAGAGCCCCCCGCGGCGCTAACAAGCTCGGCTATTCGGTCCAACCAATCCTCATAGAGGTCGTCGACCGGGCAGTAGCGTAGGAGCTCGCGCGCCATGAGCAGCGCGGCCTGCGCGTCCGTGGGGGCGCGGCGAGCGTGAGACAATGAGACGGCCGGAGTTAGTGACGGGGTGGCGGTGCGGCCGTCTCGCCGCATAGAGGGGTGCAGTGAAGAGGCTTGCTGCTCGTTTGCCTCCTGGCCGGTGGCGGCGTTGGCGGCGGGTGATGGAGAACGACGGGGAGGTCTGCTGACAGGGGCTGTCTGAGCGACACGGGTGGTGAGAGCGGCCCGGCGCTTAGCGCAGGCCCGGCGAGCGTCGGCCACGAACTTGGCGGAGTGGTGAAGTGTGGATCAACAAAGAGGAAAGCTTCGACACACCCCTACCTAGCGCGCCAAATGTCGGATTTCAGGTTCCAGCAAAACCCTTGAGGTTCGAACACTGGGGTGCGCACAAAGATCTCTCCCCCTCTCTAGCTCGCACACTCTACGATCTCACGGCCTAGCTCGTCGAACCCAAAGAACATGAGACCCAAGATTTATAATGGTTCGGGCCACCGTTGTGGTGTAAGACCCTACTCCAGTGTGGTGTGGTGTATTGCCTCTTGGGCTGAGGATGAACAGTTAGAAGGGAAGAACAACCTCGCGAGGAGAGGTGTTCTTGTGCTTGGTGAACTTGTCTAGTGGCCTTGGTGGAATGGATCTAGTACAAGATGAGATCTCTTCCAACGGTGGTGGCTAGTCCTATTTATAGAGGCCCTAGTCCTCTTCCCAAATATTGAGTGGGAAGGGATCCCACAACGGCCAAATTTGAAGGGAGACAACTAGTACAAGCTATCGTGACAAAAGTAGTCTTCGCCTGCCAAAGGCTCTGGTGATGACGCCGTCTTGGGATCCACGGTGACCTCCGTCCTGCCGTCCTGTTGGTCTTGGTCTCGTTGCATCGATATGGAAACCTTTGCCTGATGCCTCGGGACTCCTCGTCTGCGCTTGCCCCTTTAGCACCAAAGAGGAAACGAGGACACTGCGCGCGCTGGCGCCCGCTGTCAGAGTAATGGGCCACGGGTAGGCTAACCCGAGGCCCAAAACCTTTCAAGACATTGGGGCTGACTGCGCCCCTCAAGACGCTAGATGAAGAGCCGCCTTCTAGAGGACGGCTGAAGGAACAGTCGGCTGCCCGCATGCAGCCAAGTCCTAGAAGCGAGGTCAAGACCGGCCGACTCCCGCCTGGCGGCTTCCAGAGAAGTCGGCCACGGGGAGTCAGCCCACGGCACCAACAAAGCCCATGCCCTCATCAGGGGGGATGGGACGGGGAGTGGCAATAGTAAAGCCCACTCCCTTCCCTTTTTGGGAGATGGCTAGGCCACAGTGCGCTGTACTAACAGAGATCTCCGTCTGGCGCGGCACTATTGCCATGCCATCCCTGACCTCAGCAACAGTGGGCGGAGTCATGTGACCACGACGGCCTGTCAGTACGGTCCACGGACGACGGGCCCTACTGCTTAGCGAGAGTCCAGAAGACAGCAAGAGCGCCACTAGTCAGACCTGTAGGGAGCCGGCCCCCGAGAGTCGGCCTGCCCCTCCCAAGGGTTCCCCGCGCCACTAACCAGACGAGACAGGGAGTGGCTACAGTGATCACCCGCTAGACAGCGGGGCTATAGCCATGACCCCATGACCAAGCCTGCGTCATTAGAAGTACGGCTACAGTAATCAGAAGCCGGCAAGACCCGCAACCGGCGGGTACGGCCTGTCGGCTCCGTACCAGACCAGTCGGCGGGGCCCACCAATCGGCGGGCCCTAGCAGTCGGCGGAAGGGCCGGCAGGCAAAGAGACTAACGGCTGGGCCCTATGCCCAGTCAGTTTACCATTGTACCCCTGGGGGGTAGGCCTATATAAGCCCCCAGGGCACCCATGCAAAGGGTCCCGACCCATTAGAACTAGACCAGATCCTAGAGGGGGGAGAGAGCTAGCCCTGCCTTCTCCTACCTTTAGCATACAGCTCGAGGAGCGCCCTTGTATTCACTTTGCCTTAGTGATCATGCAGAGACCCCGCAGAGCAGGACTAGGGGTGTTATCTCCTAGGAGAGCCCCGGACCTGGGTAAAGTACACCGGCGTTCGTGTCTACGCCTCATCCCGTTTTCGGGCACCGGCGACGTTCTACTCGCTCCCACCATGATAAGCCATCCATTGGCATATGTCGCACCCAACCCCCGACATTTGGCGTCCATCATGGGACGAGGTGCACCGTCGTCCGGAGACTTGTTCTGGACGGGAACCCTTTCCTCCGTGCCAAGCGCAGCCAGCCCGGCATGCCAGACGGAGTCTGCACCGACGCGCTGAATGGCGCTGAAATCGCCCGCGCGGCCTGTTGCCTTGCCAACCTTGTCGGTGAGGTCCGCCTCTCCGACGAGCCCTCATCCAACGCGGGCACAGGCGGCCCTGAGAGCCTCCTCGCGGGCCTCCTAGATCAACTCCACATCGCCAGCGAGCCAGCTGGGGACTTGGAGTCCGTAGGCTCCACCGACCCGATGTTGGTCGACTCCGATACCGCGTCGCTTGACACATTCCCCACGAACATGGTGGTCTACGACGAGCCGCTCCCTTGCACGGAGAGCGGCGGAAGCACCGTCACAGAAGTGCTTGTCATTAGTCATGGTGAGCACTCTGGCGGGGGTGATTATGACCCGGTCAACGCGGCGCTGCAAGACCTGGCAGCGCCCATTCCCGAAGACGCCGACACCGAGACGCTGGAGGCACACCACCTTCAGCTATTCGAACGCGCCAAGAAGCTGGCCAGCATGAGACGCCTATCAGAGGCCTACCAGTGCGAGATGGACCGCGCTGTGGGCGGCACACCGGCTCCAGCTGGACCTAGCCGCCTTGGCATGGTCCAGCTGCGCGGCGTGGCCATTGCCGACTTGTTCGAGGCAAATCGCCCCATTTACGCAACGCATGCGGAGAACATCCGAGCCGCCTAGGCAGCGGCGGACGAGATGGAAAAATTCGAGGGTGAAGAACGTCGCTTGATGATGGAGCGCGTCCAGCGAATCCTTGACGCGGCTGCGGAGCAGAACGAGGCTGGCTGCCGCACTAATGCGCCGCACCAGCAAAATGACGACCTGCCTCCCCGCCAAGACCAAGGCGTGACATCTCGGACGCCGACTGGTGGCGTCCGCGGAATAAAGGACAAGGATCCGGCTGCCAGCCGCAGTCGGACTCGCATCACCATAGAGCACGACCAAGACGGCCGCCCAAGAGCAATGGAACAATGGGACAACTGTCTGCCTCCTCCCCTCGCAGGGAAAGGCGAGTCTCCCTGGCGCCTGTTGATCACCCGACGCTCGGCGACCGCCTTGGCCACCGAGAGGGAGTTGGAGAGAATGACGCCCGCCACCGGATCGACCGTCTCCACCGATCCCTGGTGCTTGAAGCAGAAGATGAGCTGGGTCCGCTGTGTTTAGGCCCCCGCATTCGAGACGAGCCCTTCCCCAAAGGGTTCATGCTCCCCAGAGACACACCCAAATACACCGGCTCCGTGAAGCCGGAAGAATGGCTAGTTGACTACTCCACGACCGTCAGTATAGCAAACGGCAATAAGCGTGTCGCCGTGAAGTACGTTCCGCTCATGCTCCAAGGCATGGCCCGGACATGGCTGAACAGCTTAAAGCCCCGCAGCATCAACAGTTGGGTCGACTTCACTGACGCCTTCATCTGCAACTTCACCAGCATGTACAAGCGGCCTCCCAAACCTCGCCAGCTCTCCTTGTGCGTGCAGGGCCCCAACGAGTCAACTCGCGACTACCTCACGCGCTGGGCCGAGCTCCGCAACTCCTGCGAGGGCGTGCACGAGGTGCAAGCCATCAAGTACTTCACTACAGGATGCCGAGAGGGCACCCTCCTCAAGCACAGGCTTCTCTGCGACGAGCCAAAGACCCTCGACGAGCTGCTGATCATAGCAGACAAATATTCCACGGCCGAATCCTCCATGAAGGCGGATATCCTAGTTAGTGCGACAGGCATGGTGGCTCCTCAAGCTCCTCGAACCCCGGCTGGAGACGCTAGTCGGTGTCAACAGCAGAATGACCACAAGCGCAAAGCCCCACAGCCGGCTTCCACCAGCCGGTAGGTGGCAATAGTCGAAGACCAGCAGCCGGAAGGGAAGCTTCCGCCCAAACATCAGAAGGGCGGCAAGCCCAACTGGCTGCCGGCTTTCTCATATGAGCAGACTTTTGGATGGACCCTGCAAATTCCATAGTGGCGCGAAGCCGTCCAACCATACCACTCGGAAGTGCCACTTGCTCACCAGGATCGCCAAGGGAGACGGCCTCTTGCGTCCCCCATCTGCTGGGCAGCTGCCTCCTCCTCCGCCCAGCAGCCGGCGGCCAGACCAGCCGGCGCGATACAAGATGAGTATCCAGAAGAGCATGGAACCTATGTCGTGTTCACCAACGTGCCCGATGATCGACGCAGCAGGCGGCTGCAGCGACAAGAGGTGAATGCAGTAGCATCTGAGACACCAGAGTTCATGCATTGGTCTGAGAAGCTCATCGGTTGGAGCAGAGCTGACCACCCGGAAGTAATGCCCAAACCCGACTCCTATGCCTTGGTTTTTGTCAAGACCTGTTTTCCAATAAAACATTTATTGAAAAACCGACCATTATACAGACCAGTATAGAAGAATCCTCCTTACTAGTAGACAAATCCTTGATACATAAATCCAGAAGTACTAAATATTATACAAGGTTGAGCTGAGGCTACTCAACAATTTATTACAAGCACGCCAATATTATACATAAAGGCAGATATGACACAAAGGGTATGGTGGCATAACTACTGACTCGTAATAAAAGTGGTGGTGGATATGTCACGGTGAAGTGGGTGACATGACTCCAAAATCTTACAGCTCATCAAGCGCCAGAGTGAGGCTCGATGATTTTATTACGGTAGCGGAAGCGTATATAATACAAGTGACCAACTCCAGGATCGCACGGGATTGACCGGGACTCCTCTAGGTGTCGGACTCGCTATCGTACTCTTCATCCATAAGATCGCCTTCGTCAACATCTGGCCAAATCAACAAGCCAGGTGAGTACTTTGAATGTACTCGCAAGAAAGTTTGGACATAAGATATAACAAATGCAAACATGATGCACATGAGCAGACTAGTAATGCGCACTCAGATAATAAATTTGCACTGCATGTTAAATAAAAAGGAAGTCAGGCGGTAGTCCTCACGAAATCCCAACCAAATAGTTGAAGACTGATCGGGTGTCTGAAGCGAAGCCTCGAAAGGTAAAATAACTTAACATGCCACAGTCGGGCGTCAGGGCGACACCACATAAAGGGCTTATATTCAAACGTAAATGACAGTACGTGCCACAGTCGGACGTCTAAGCGACATCTCGAAAAGGGCTTATAATGAAAGTAAATAACAAGGATGTCGCAGTTGGACGTCTGAGCGACATCACATAAATGGCTTATATCAAAAGTAAATAACAAGAATGCCACAGTCGGACGTCTAAGGGACATCACATAAAGGGCTTATATAAAAATAAATAACAAGAATGCCACAGTCGGACGTCTAAGCGACATCACATAAAGGGGTTATATCATAGTAAATAACAAGAATGCCACAGTTGGACGTCTGAGCGACATCACATAAAGGGCTTATATCTCATCATTCGAATTCAAGTAGCTCATGGAGGTAACATCATTCCACGGAATACTCGGTACATGATAATGAACTGGTTAGTCCATCCACAGGAATAACATTCGGCCGGGTTTACCACTCTTAGTTTCATGCTTATTCTCCAGAGACTATCACTGAGACTGACACTGAGACTGATACTAAGATTGACACTAGTATGTTGACCAAAGTCCTTGACCATGGACATGGTTACTCGAATGGTTTTGACTCTGCAGAGTTTGTACTCTTTAACCACAGCCAACGGATTTCAGTAGTCACAAAGGACTAGTTCCGTTTATGGTATTTTAGGAGAAACACATCTAACCAGTACACACCTATTCCACATTCCGCTGCCAAGAATCACCCTAGGCAACGTTCAAGAAAAACTCTAAGACGGGGAGGCTACAACCTCGAATAGCATGGGATCAAATTTATATCGCGCGCTCTAAGGGGTGCCCCTTTCTCGGTCCCAACCGGAAACACCCATGCTCCCTGACCGGATGACGGGCTTTAATCCAGGGCCATGGAACCCTCATCACGGCCCCTCTATTTGGTGTGTACAAGGAAAGAGGTTTGCAACTTACTAAACCGTATTCTTTGCAGAAAACATGTGGTAGCACGGAAGGGGACGAACGGGAACAAGACTTGATCCACGTTAATACTGGAGTTAAACAATTGATATAAAACTGGCATGCTTCAACAATACCCACTTGCAACCTATCATGCCACCACATGATCAGGTTATCTCACCATCATATGAACACATCGAATTTCGAAGCTCACTTGCAGCTTGCTTGCATGAAATATAACATTCACAAATGCTTATATAAACATGTCATGAGAAAACCACTTAAGCAATCATGAAAAACACTCATCATATCAAAGGTTCAAACATGCTTGCCTGGTTCGGAGTAGTCGGAGTCTAGCTCGGTGAAGTTTGCGGCTCCGTCACCTCCTTCGGTATCTACGTTATAAAAGAAATCGGATACTAACGTAAATACCGTGCGTCCATAAAAAATTATCCAAATATTTTTCAAATAAATATGGTAAAAAACTAGATAGAAAAATAAAGATGACAAAAAGAATCAACTCAAAATCATCTTCTGTTTAAAAGTGATTAAGGTTTTAGTCCAGGGACTAATCTATGATGAAACAGAAACTTTCTAGGGGCTAGTTTAAAAAAAATAGAAAACGTTTTGGTTGGAAAAACGCCAACCCAAAGGGAAAACGTACTTTGCCCGAAGGCGCTTTCAGAAAACATTTCGAATAAAAGAGGAGAGGCAGACGAGGGGTCCCGCATGTCAGGTTTAAAATCCCACCGCCGGCCGAAGCAAACGATGATCGCCGGCGACGACCAATGGCGATCCAAAGGAGGGCAAGGGTATGGTTGCACTCACGGGACAATTCTGCGTTGGTGGGTGGTGGATTTGGTCGTCGGCGAGCACCACACCATCGGTGGCTTCCACTCTGGTGGACGGCGGTTCGGTCGAGGATGGATCCCTTCGAAGAGAGATGCAAACGCCAAATTGAAGCGTGGGTTAGGGGAGTGGGTGCACTAGGAGGTTCCTCCCCAAGTTTGAGCTAGAGCTATGCAAGGAATCGAGTGAATCAAGCTGGCTACCAGAGCGGGTCGTGGCGGCCGGAGTTGGGGAAGAAGGCCTCCTCGAGGTCCTTCTAGCGGCTGGGCGCGGCTCTGGTGAGTTGGAGGAGTGGTGTTGGGTCGAAGGCGAGCTCGGGGCCTCTATTTATAGCTGACCCGAGGCGGTTGCTGAGAACGGGATCACTCCGGCGAGCGATTACGGCGAGGCAGTGGTCGGGCTAGAGGTTTAGGTGACTAGGCACCTTCTGATTGGTTCATTGGTTCCATTCAACAGCTAAGCTTGATCAGATTTGGCCTGCTCCCGTGGCCTCGACGGAATGGAGCTCACGGGCTCGTCGGCGGTAGAGAGCACGCTCTATGCCTCTCAGGCCACGGCGACAATTCTGCAGCATGCACAAGGAAGAGGACGGCCACGCGGAGGCTCCTGGTGGTGTGGGCGGTGCTGGACGGCGCCGTACTGCAGGGTTGGCCCCTGCTAGTCGCCACGGCGGTTCTGCCACTGCGGAAGACGCCAGAGTTGACGTGACACGTCGCCACCGATGCTCGCGACCGGCCAAACAACCGTGCGGCACATTGGATAAGAAGGAGTAGTGAGCAACGATCCAAGGCAGCTACTGGCGAGATTGACGAAGAGCCCTGACGAAAACGACACTAACGACTGAACCCAACACTGAACTTTTGAAACTTGACAGGAACAGTGCCAGCCACCTGTTCAACGAGAAGATTTATGCACGTGGAAAATTTTCCTAGAGCTGAAACTTGGTGAAGTGATCTCTTGATGCATCTGGAGACTGCCTGAATTATCTCAGAATTTTTGGAAAATAAAAAGAATGAAATTCACCAAAATGGCAAATCTGGTCCAAACTTGCAGCAAGCAAATTTTGAAAAATTTGTACTGTGGACTAGCAGATCTTGATGGATCTAGGTTGAGGACACTAAGGACTAGATAGAGGAATTTATTTGGAACCAAAACTCAAAGGAAATCTAGTAGTTCCTTTGTAAATCACTAAGGTCCAAATAAATGGCAGAAAAAGATTTTGAGTTTAAAATAAATAGAATTAAAATCTAGGGGAAGTTGAACTTTGCTGGACTTGATGCTTGACTTGACCCAAAGTGGGGAGGTGGGTTTTGGAAGAAAGTTTTCAACATAGGTCATGGCAAGAGAGTAATTTTTGAATGGGGAAGAATAAAATTCATAATTTATAGGAATTCTTTTAATAAAAAGGAATTGTAAAAACCTTCCAAAATTATTTGTGTTGAGCCAACACAAGATGAAAAATCTTCAAGACCAAAAATCAAGATTGGGAAGAACTCATGAAATATTTGTCATATAAAGATTTGAGAAGATGAGCCCCTTTTTTTGAAAAATTCAAGTGACCTTCTTAAAATCAAATAAATAAGTTGATAAAAATCAAAACCAAAATTTTGGGGTGTTACAACACCTACCCCCATAGGAAAAATCTCGTCCCCGAGATTTCAGCTGGTCCTCAAATAGGTGTGGGTACTCTGCGCGAAGTAAATCCTCTCTTTCCTATGTTGCTTCATCCTCGGTGTGATTACTCCACTGGACCTTGAAAACTTAATTTTTTTCTGACGGGTCCTTCTTTCAGACTCCTCCAATATTTTTATCGGACGTTCCGTGTAGGTGAGGTCTGGTTGCATGTCAATGTTCTTGTGAGATACATGCTTTTCTAGGTTGCTTACACATTTCCTCAACTATGAGACGTGGAACACGTCGTGGACGTCCGACAGTTCTTCGGGTAGGTATAGCTGGTAGGCCACTGTGCCTCTTCATGTAATTACACAGAAGGGTCCAATAAACCGTGGTGCTAGCTTTCCTTTAACTTTGAATCGTTGCGGGGCCCTCAAGGAGATAATCGTAGGTACACACATTCACCGGGTTCAAAGCTGACTTCACGATGTTTTTGATCGTAATAACTCTTTTGTCAGCTCTGGGCTGTCTTGAGTCGATCTCTGATTAGTCTAACTTTCTCCTCAGCTTCCTTGAGCATGTCTGGGCCGAAAATACGACTGTCTCCTGTTTTTGACCAATTTAATGGGGTACGACATCTTCACCCGTACAAAGCTTCAAAAGGTGCCATTTGTAGACTGGCTTGGTAACTGTTGTTGTATGTGAACTCGGCATACGACAAGCTTTCTTCCCAACTGGTTCCATAGGTGAGAACACATGCTCTTAGCATGTCCTCTAGAATTTGGTTCACACGTTCGGTTTGTCCTCCAGTCTGGGGGTGGTATGCTGTACTGAATACTAGTTGAGTTCCCAGAGCTTGTTGTAAATGATCCCAAAATCTAGAGACGAATTGAGTGCCTCTGTTGGATATTATAGTCTTTGGAATTCCATGCAGACAAACTATATGGGAGAGATAAAGTTTGGCAAGCTTCTGAGTGGTGTGGGTTGTCTTTACTGGGATGAAATGTGCCACCTTAGTTAATCTATCTGTGATGACCCATATGGCATCATTTCCGTGTCGTGACCGAGGTAGTCCGACAATAAAATCCATTCCAATTTAGTCCCACTTCCACTCAGGTATCCTGTTTGGCTGTATAGTCCTGCTGGTTTTTGGTGCTCGGCTTTAATGCGCTGACATGAATCACAACATGCAATGAATGTGGCTATATCCCTCTTCATACCATGCCACCAAAAATTTTCCTGAATGTCCTTGTACATTTTGGTTCCTCCAGGGTGGATTGAATATGGAGCGGTGTGGCCTTCGGCTAAAATTTTCTGTTTGAGGTCCTCTATATTTGGTACGCAAAGTCTGTCTCCGTACCATAATATTCCCTTATCGTCTACGACGAATTCTGAAGCCTTGCCCAGACTCACTTTTCTTTTTATGCCTTCGATGCTGGGGTGTCCATGCCGAGCCTTCTTAATCTGTTCCATTAGGGTGGGTTGTATTTCCAAATTTCAAACATTGCCTTTGGTGACCATCACCAAGTTGAGTTTGGCGAACTCTTGTTGAAATTCAGGTCTCAAGTTCTGTAAACTATCGTTACCCGAGCTGGGGTTTCGACTAAGAGCATCTTCCACTACATTCGCCTTTCCTGGATGGTAGTGAATGCCAACATCATAATCTTTCACTAATTCCAACTAGCGCCGTTGTCGTAAATTGTGTTCTAGTTGTGTGAAAATATATTTGAGGCTTTTATGGTCCATATATATTTCACAAAGATTTCCAAGCAAAAAGTGCCTCCACTCTTTGAGTGCATGAATGACTGCTGTCAATTCCAAGTCATGAGTAGGATAGTTTTCTTCATGCTTTCGTAGTTTCCTGGAAGCGTATGCGACTACTTTGCCTTCTTGCATTAGTACACATCCGAGGCCCTTCCGGGATGCATCACATATACTTCAAAACTTTTGTGTATGTCTGGTACAACTAATACTGGTGCTATTGTTAATTTCCTTTTGGAGTTCTTGGAAACTTTTCTCGCAAGCTTTAGTCCATACAAATTTCTTATCCTTCTTGAGTAACAGTGTCATTGGTTTTGCTATGGTGGAGAAACCCTCAATAAACCTTCGGTAATATCCAGCCATCCCCAGGAAACTTCGTACATCTGTTACGTTGGCTGGTGGTTTCCACCCAAGTACGGCCTTGACTTTTTCTGGGTCCACGGCAACACCTTCTTGGGTCAATACGTGGCCTAGAAAACCAACCTGTCTTAACCAAAATTCACATTTGCTGAATTTGGCGTATAATTGATGTTTCTTTAATTCTCCCAGTACAATTCTGAGATGTTCAGCATGTTCTTCTGGTGTCTTAGAGTATACCAGAATATCATCAATGAACACCACAACAAATTTGTCCATAAATTTCATAAACACTTTGTTCATGAGGTGGACAAAATATGCGGGGGCGTTTGTCAGTCCAAACGGCATTACTGTAAATTCATATAATCCGTATCTGGAGGTGAATGCGGTCTTAGGGATATCTTCTGTCCGTACTTTTAATTGATGATACCCCGACCTTAAATCAATTTTTGAGAAAACCTTGGCTTGTGCGAGCTGGTCAAATAAATCATTTATCCGTGCCATCAGATATTTGTTTTTGATGGTGACCATGTTGAGTGCTCGATAGTCTATACATAATCTCAGTGTCCCATCCTTTTTCTTGGCAAATAATACTGGTGAACCCCAAGGTGAGGAGCTGGCCCGTATAAATCCTTTGTCCAGTAATTCTTTTATTTGCTTCTTTAATTCTACCAACTCGGAGGGTGCCATTCTATAGGGTTTCCTGTAAATGGGGGTGGTTCCAGGTGCTAGTTCAATGATGAACTCTATTTCCCAGTCTGGTGGCATGCCTGGTAGTTCTTCGGGAAATACGTCAGGGAACTCACACACTACTGGAACTTTTCTTAACTCTGAAATGTCCACCTTGTTCAACCTTGGTTGCCGTGATATTGGTCTTTCTTGAGCTGCAATTTTTATCATCTTCCCGTGATGATGAGTAAGAATTACAGTCCGATTGAAGCAGTCGATAAATCCCTTGTTGGTGGTCAACCAGTTCATTCCTAGGATAACATCCAGTCCCTTATTTTCCAATACAATGAGGTTTGCCTGAAACTTTAGTCTCTCAATCTCAATAACCACACCTTGGCAGTAACTCTGAGTGATTTGCTTAATCCCGGGGGACTTGATGGTCATGGATTTTTCCAAGGGAAGCATCGAAAAATCATGTTGCAAAGCAAATTTCTTTTAAATGAGCGAGTGAGAAGCTCCAGAATCAAACAAAACCATGGCAGGTATTGTGTTGATAGGGAATGTACCGAGTACGATTTCCAGGGTATTCTGTGCTTCCTCCTTGTTCACATGGTTCAAGTGACCCTTCTTGTGATTGTTATTGGGGTTGAAGTTGTTACACTTGGGTGTTGAATTATTTCCACTGTTGTTCGGCTTGGGGGCCGAGTTTCTTAGCTTTGGGCACTGTTTGGCATAGTGTCCTTCCTCTCCACAAGCGTAGCCAGTAACACCTGGGTGATATGTAAAATCCTTGTCTCTTGCATGAAATTTTTTGCTTCGGCGTGGAACGATGGTTGAGGATTTGTTCGCTCCAATTTTCTGAAAACCAGTCATGTTCCGGTTGTTGCGAGCATGAGTAGTCTTGTCCCTTTAGCGTTTGCAAAAATCCTCCAAGCTGCGGCTCATTTTCCAATGTAATAGCTTTGTCCACATGTGTTTTGAAATCCGTAAAGGTCTGTACGACCAGCTGGTATTTAAGTGCTGGTGACAGACCGTCAAGAAATTTTTCCATCTTTTTATTTCAGGCATATGCTCTTCGTTGGCATAACGAGATAATTGAGTAAACTGACTATTGTACTCAGTCACTGTCATGCTTCTCTGCTTGAGGTCATCAAACTCCCTTTTCTTGATCCTCATAAAGCTTCTGGGAATGTGCGCCCCACGAAAACCTTCTTTAAATTCTTCCCAGGTGATGTTATTTTCATTGGGGTGCATGTGTAGGAAATTTTCCCACCATGATGCAGCTGCTCCAGTGAGGTAGTGAGGTGCATAAAGTACCTGCTCACAGTCCAAACATTGTGCAATAATTGACTTCCTTTCAATGTCTCGAAGCCAATCATCAGCCTCAAGAGGTCTATCAGTGTGAGAGAATGTTGGCGGACGTGTCTTTTGTAGTTCAGTCAATTTGGAATGCTGCTGAGATGGTTCATGGTGATTTCCCATATTGATAACATGGTTCATCATTTCTTGATGCTGCTGCATGCTGGCTTTTCTCATAAAGGCGGCATACTTGAGAAAATGCTGCTTCACTGCCTTGCTGACTTGACTGCCCCTGTGTGAAATTGTTACTTGTTTGGGTACCATAATTTTCTTCCGGCGGACTTGGCATGGAATGAGACCAGGGACGAGGCATTTTCCACTCTGGGGTATTTTTGCGGAATTCATGAGAAAAACCGAGTGGCAAAAATAAATAATTTTACAAAGGCGGAATTTTTTTAAAAAAAAATCCAAGATTTTTCAAGAAAATACTTGATTGCGCATGGAGAAGGACTGCTCAGTACATATCTTACACGTAAGCCGTAATTATACAATACATCACTCAAGATGTGCGTACACATTCCTGACATGTTATTTAGGCTAGTGCACTTCTCCGAGTTCCTACATGATGCGCACACAAACTACTTCTCACCAAACCTATATACATATAAACATATCATACAAGCTGGTACATCGCATGGCTGCTAGGCGCACTCAGTCGGAGATGGTAAAAACTTCCCTTGGCCTACCGAGGGTAAGACCCAGTGATGTTGGAGACTCAACCTCCTCCTCACTAATAGGCTCCAGGCGCGAAGTACTAGGTTGAGGAGCTGGTGCGGGCGCGGTAGGTGGTGCAACACTGACTGGAGTAGGACCAATGACTTGGTCAAACTCTTCAGTGGTAGGAAGGCGGCGAGCGGTGGCTAAGATGGCAGGTGTATAGGATGCTGACGACGAGACGTAAGTCAGTGGTGGTGCTGTATGGAGGAGCTCCCTCCTGTTGGCGGAACAGCCCTGAACTAAGTCCATACGAGCAGCCACAAAGTCGTCCACGAGGTTATCAAAAGCTGCCTCAAGAGCTTTGAGATACTCAACCAACATTTCAATGGCCTCATCTCTCTCCCCCTAGCGCAAGTGAACGCATAGTGACAAGTGTATGGCACGTGACCAGGGAGGTAGCGGTAGCGACGAGCCTTCATCGAAGGGAGGGCATCCCGGAGACAAGCTATCGCCTCTCGGGCAGTCATCTGCATGGCATGCCTCTCTGTAGGCATGGCCCTTCCCACAAATCGGAAGCGGCGTGACTCAGAACGTCCTCCCTTGAATTGCACCGCGGCCTGGTGCATAGACACACTGTCGCTGATCTTGTGCTGGTAGAGTGTGAACTTCGGACGAGCCGATGGCCCGATCACAACCTTGGTGATGGAGACGAGAAGATTGATAAACCCCTCAGGTACATTGGCGAACACCTATGACTCACAGTCGCTGCCAGCCATCTACAAAGGTAGACAAAAATTCCGAATAGTCAAATCATAAATTTATGATTACTAACGGAAAATTGCTACATTTGCAAAATGTTAAAATAACACTTATTATGCTAATAACCGATTAGCGATCGCACCTAGTGGCTTCCTACAGTCAGCCTGGCTCTGATGCCAAGGTTGTCAGGACCGGTTTTCCAATAAAACATTTATTGAAAAACAGACCATTATATCAGACCAGTATAGAAGAATCCTCCTAACTGGTAGACAAATCCTTGATACGGAAATCCAGAGGTACTAAATATTATACAAGGTTGAGTTGAGGTTGTTCAACAATTTATGACACAAAGGGTATGGTGGCATAACTACTGACTCGTAATAAAAGTGGTGGTGGATATGTCATGGTGAAGTGGGTGACATGACTCCAAAATCTTACAGCTCATCAAGCGCCGGAGTGAGGCTCGATGATTTTATTAGGGTAGCGGAAGCGTATATAATACAAGTGACCAACTCTAGGATCGCACGGGACTGTCTAGGACTCCTATAGGCGTCGGACTCGCTATCGTACTCTTCATCCATAAGATCGCCTTCGTCAACATCTAGCTAAATCAACAAGCCAGGTGAGTACTTTGAATGTACTCGCAAGACAGTTTGGACATAAGATATAACAAATGCAAACATGATGCACATGAGCAGACTAGTAATGTGCACTCAGATAATAAATTTGCACTGCATGTTAAATAAAAAGGAAGTCAGGCGGTAGTCCTCCCGAAATCCCAACAAAATAGTTGAAGACCGATCGGGTGTCTGAAGAGATGCCTCCAAAGGTAAAATAACTTAACATGCCGCAGTCGGGTGTCAGGGCGACACCACATAAAGGGCTTATATTCAAACGTAAATGACAGTACATGCCACAGTCGGACGTCTAAGCGACATCTCGAGAAGGGCTTATAATGAAAGTAAATAACAAGGATGCCGCAGTCGGACGTCTGAGCGACATCACATAAAGGGCTTATATCAAAAGTAAATAACAAGAATGCCACAGTCAGACATCTAAGCGACATCACATATAGGGCTTATATCAAAATAAATAACAAGAATGCCACAGTCGGATGTCTAAGCGACCTCACATAAAGGGCTTATATCAAAGTAAATAACAAGAATGCCACAGTCGGATGTCTAAGCGACATCACATAAAGGGCTTATATCAAAATAAATAACAAGAATGCCATAGTCGGATGTCTAAGCGACATCACATAAAGGGCTTATATCAAAGTAAATAACAAGAATGCCACAGTCGGACGTGTGAGCGACATCACATAAAGGGCTTATATCTCATCATTCGAATTCAAGTAGCTCATGAAGGTAACATCATTCTACGGAATACTCGGTACATGATAATAAACTGGTTAGTCCATCCACAGGAATAACATTCGGCCGGGTTTACCGCTCTCAGTTTCATGCTTATTCTCCGGAGAATGTTACTGAGACTGATACTGAGATTGACACTACTGTGTTGACCAAAGTCCTTGACCATGGACATGGTTACTCAAATGGTTTTGACTCTGCAGAGTTTGTACACTTTAACCACAGCCATCCGATTTCAGTAGTCACAAAGGACTAGTTCCATTTACGGTATTTTAGGAGAAACACATCTAACCAGTACACACCCATTCCACATTCCGCTGCCAGGCATCACCGTAGGCAACGTTCAAGAAAAACTCTAAGACGGGGAGGCTACAACCTCGAACAACATGGGATCAAATTTATATCGCGTGCTCTAAGGGGTGCTCCCCTCTCGGTCCCAACCGGAAACACCCATGCCCCTTGACCGGATGACGGGCTTTAATCCAGGGCCATGGAACCCTCATCACAGCCCCTCTATTTGGTGTGTACAAGGAAAGAGGTTTGCTACTTACTAAACCGTATTCTTTGCAGAAAACATGTGGTAGCATGGAAGGGGATGAACGGGAACAAGACTTGATCCACATTAATACTGGAGTTAAACAGTTGATATAAAACTGGCATGCTTCGACAATACCAGCTTGCAACCTATCATGCCACCACATGATCAGGTTATCTCACCATCATATGAACACATTGAATTTCGAAGCTCACTTGCAGCTTGCTTGCATGAAATATAACATTCACAAATGCTTATATAAACATGTTATGAGAAAACCACTTAAGCAATCATGAAAAACACTCATCATATCAAAGGTTCAAACATGCTTGCCTGGTTCGGAGTAGTCGGAGTCTAGCTCGGCGAAGTTTGCGGCTCCGTCACCTCCTTCGGTATCTACGTTATAAAAGAAATCGGATACTAACGTAAACACCGTGCGTGCATAAATTTTTTTTCAAATATTTTTCAAATAAATATGATAAAAACTAGATAGAAAAATAAAGATAATAGAAAAAGAATCAACTCAAAATCATCTTCTGTTTAAAAGTTATTAAGGTTTTAGTCCAGGGACTAATCTGTGATGAAATAGAAACTTTCCAGGGCTAGTTTAAAAAAAACAAAAGGCGTTTCGGTTGGAAAAACACCAACCCAAAGGGAAAACGTCCTTTGCCCAAAGGCGCTTTCAGAAAACGTTTCGAATAAAAGAGGAGAGGCAGGCGAGGGGTCCCGCATGTCAGGTTGAAAATCCCACCGCCGGCTGAAGCAAACAATGCTCACCCGCGACAATCGATGGCGATCCAGAGGAGGGCAAGGGTATGGTTGCACTGACGGGACAATTCTGCGTCGGTGGGTGGTGGATTTGGTCGTCGGCGAGCACCACACCGATGACGGCTTCCACTCCGGCGGACGGCGGTTCGGTCGAGGATGGATCCCTCCGAAGAGAGCTGCAAATGCCAAATTGAAGCACCGGTTAGGGGAGTGGGTGCACTAGGAGTTTCCTCCCCAAGTTTGAGCTAGAGCTATGCAAGGAATCGAGTGAATCAAGCTGGCTACCAGAGCGGGTCGTGCCGGCCGGAGTTGGGGAAGTAGGCCTCCTCGAGGTCCTTCTAGTGGCTGGGCACGGCTCTGGTGAGCTGGAGGAGTGGTGTTGGGTCGAAGGTGAGCCCGGGGCCTCTATTTATAGCCGGCCCGAGGCGGTTGCTGAGAACGGGATCACTCCGGCGAGCGATTACGGCCAGGCAGTGGTCGGGTTGGAAGTTTAGGTGACTGGGCACCTTCGGATTGGTTCACTGGTTCCATTCAACAGCTAAGCTTGATCGGATTTGGCCTACTCCCGTGGCCTCGACGGAACGGAGCTCACGGGCTCGTCGGCCGCAGAGAGCGTGCTCTGCGCCTCTAAGGCCATGGCGACGGTTCTGCAGCACACACAGGGAAGAGGACGGCCACGCGGAGGCTCCTGGTGGTGTGGGCGGTGCTGGACGGCGCCGTACTGCAGGGCTGGCCCCTGCTGGTCGCCACGGCGGTTCTGCCACCGCGGAAGACGCCGGAGTTGACGTGACACGTCGCCACCGATGCTCGCGACCGGCAAAACAACCGTGCGGCACATTGGATAAGAACAAGGAGCAGTGAGCAACGATCCAAGGCATCTACTGGCAAGATTGACGAAGAGCCCTGACGAAAACGACACTTATGACTGAACCCAACACTGAACTTCTGAATCTTTACAGGAATAGTGCAGGCCACCTATTCGACGAAAAGATTTATGCACGTGGAAAATTTTCCTAAAGCTGAAACTTGGCGAAGTGATCTCTTGATGCATCTGGAGACTGCCTGAATTATCTCGGAATTTTTGGAAAGGAAAAAGAATGAAATTCACCAAAAATGGCAAATCTGGTCCAAACTTGCAGCAAGCAAATTTTGAAAAATTTGTGCTGTGGACTAGCAGATCTTGATGGATCTAGGTTGAGGACTCTAAGGATTAGCCAGAGGAATTTATTTGGAACGAAAACTCAAAGGAAATCTAGTAGTTCCTTTGTAAATCACTAAGGTCCAAATAAATGGCAGAAAAAGATTTTGAGTTTAAAATAAATAGAATTAAAATCTAGGGGAAGTTGAACTTTGCTGGATTTGATGCTTGACTTGACCCAAAGTGGGGAGGTGGGTTTTGGAAGAAAGTTTTCAACATAGGTCATGGCAAGAGAGTAATTTTTGAATGGGGAAGAATAAAATTCATAATTTATAGGAATTATTTTTAATAAAAAGAAATTGTAAAAAACCTTCCAAAATTATTTGTGTTGAGCCAACACAAGATGAAAAATCTTCAAGACCAAAAATCAATATTGTGAAGAACTCATGAAATATTTGTCATATAAAGATTTGAGAAGATGAGCCCCTTTTTTTGAAAAATTCAAGTGACCTTCTCTAAATCAAATAATGAAGTTGATAAAAATCAAAACCAAAATTTTGGGGTGTTACAGTTTTGGACGCCACCTTTGCCACGGACAAGCGAGCTGCTCACTTCTCCAGAGTCCTGATAGACGGCGGCAGTTGCATCAACATCCTGTACAAGGATACCATGGAGAAATTAGGAATCAGACAGAGGCAGCTTTAGTCCAGCCGGACAGTGTTCCATGGCATAGTTCCTGGCCTTTCCTGCTCACCAATCGGCAAAATTCTGATTGACGTCCTCTTTGGAGACAAAGATCATTTCCGCCGAGAGTCAGTTTGGTTTGAGGTGGTGGACCTCGAGAGCCCATAACATGCGTTACTTGGCCAGCCTACCTTGGCCAAGTTCATGGTTGTCCCCCACTATGCCTACCTCAAGATGAAGATGCCGAGTTCCAAGGGGATCCTGACAATAACTGGCGACTACAAGAAGTCGTCTGCCTGCGCGGCAAAAGCAGTTTGTTGGCCGAGTCCCTCGTGATCGCAGCTGAGAAGCGGCTCCTTGATCGGGTTGTGGCAATGGCAAGCAAGCAGCCAGAGATGTCGCCCTATCCCAAGGAGTCGGAAGCTGAGGGCTCATTCAAGCCGGCCAAAGAAACGAAGAAGATACCCTTGGACCCGGAACACCCGGAGAGGTACGTTGTCGTAGGTGCAAACCTTGATAGCAAATAGGAAGGCGAGCTCGTCGATTTCCTCCGTGAGAATCGGGACATCTTTGCATGGTCCCCCAAAGACATGCCAGGTGTCCTGACGGATTTCGCTGAGCACAAATTACATGTCCGATCCGACGCCAAGCCAGTCGGGCAGCCCTTGCGCCGCTTGTCAGAAGAGAAGAGAAGAGTTGTTGGAGAAGAGATAGCCTGGCTGCTAGCAGTCGGCTTTATCATGGAGGTGTTCTTTCCAGAATGGCTAGCCAACCCGGTCCTGGTACTGAAGAAGAACCAAGCAATGGCGAATGTGTATTGACTACACTAGCCTCAACAAAGGATGCCCCAAGGACCCGTTCGCTTTGCCAAGGATCGACCAAGTGATAGACTCCATAGCCGGATGTGAGCTGTTGAGTTTCTTGGATGCATATTAGGGATATCACCAGATCAAGTTGAACCCGGCCGATAGGCTGAAGACCGCCTTCATCACGCCGGTTGGAGCCTTCTGCTACTTGACCATGACGTTCTGCTTGAGGAACACCAGCGCCACCTTCCAACGTTGCATGCAGAAGTGCCTCCTCAAGCAACTCGGCAGAAATGCCCACGTTTACGTGGACAATGTGGTGGTCAAGACGGAGATGCATGGAACACTGCTGGAAGACCTCTAGGAGACCTTTGAGAACTTGCGCCTATTTCAAATCAAGCTCAACCCGGAGAAATGTGTCTTCGGAGTACCAGCCGGCCAGCTTCCTGGCTTCCTGGTCTCTGAACGCGGCATAGAGTGCAACCCTGTGAAGATCAAGGCCATTGAAAGGATGGAGGTACCTAGCCGACTGCTGGACGTACAAAAGTTCACCGGCTGTTTGGCATCCATCAGTCGATTCATCAGTCGGCTGGGCGAGAAGGCTCTCCCCCTATACCAACTCATGAAGAAGACCACTTTTTTCGAGTGGAACCACAAGGCGGACGAAGCTTTTCTCCAACTGAAGAAGATGTTGACTACTCCACCTGTCCTGGCGGCTCCGACTCCTAAGGAACCCATGCTCCTCTACATCGCCGCCACCAGCCGAGTAGTCAGCACAGTCATCGTGGTAGAGCGCAAGGAGGAAGGCAAGGCACTACCAGTCCAGAGACCAGTATATTATTTAAGTGAAGTACTGTCGACCTCCAAGCAAAACTACCCCACTACCAGAAGATGTGCTACGGCGTGCACTTTGCCGCCAAGAAATTGAAGCCTTACTTTCAAGAGAATCCAATCATTGTGGTTTGCATGGCTCCACTAGCCGAGATCATCAGGAGCCAGGATGCTTCAGGCCGAGTGGCCAAATGGGCCATAGATTTGCCCCCCTACACCATCTACTACCGGCCTCACACCGCCATCAAGTCGCAAGCACTGGCTGGTTTCCTTGTCGACTGGGCCGATACCCAGTATCTGCCGCCAGCACCCGACTGCACCCATTGGCGAATGCATTTCGACGGCTCCAAGATGCGCACCGGCTTGGGAGCCGGCATTGTCCTCACCTCTCCCAAAGGCGACAAGCTCAAATATGTGCTACAAATCCGTTTTGCCGCCTCCAACAACGTCACCGAATACGAGGCACTCATTCACGGGCTCTAGCTGGCCAAAGAGCTCAGCATTCGCTGGATCTTATGCTATGGTGACACCGACTTGGTGGTCCAGCAGTCGTCAGGCGATTGGGACGCCAAAGACGCAAACATGGCGAGCTACCGCTTCCTTGTACAGCAGCTCGGTGGATATTTTGAGGGGTGCGAGTTTCTCCATGTGCTAAGAAACGACAACGACCAAGCAGACGCACTGGCACGAATCGGCTCCACCGTCAAGCAATACCGTCTAGCGTCGCCCTTCAGCGCCTCCTCAAGCCGTCTGTCAAACCATCGCCGGAGTCAGACTCTATCTTCGTGCCGGCTCCTCCTGAAGCAGTCAGATCCGACTCGAGAGTCCTCGCAGACGACATGAGTATTCCGGCAGGTGGCGTGGGGATCCTGGCAGTCGCACCCGGCCCGGGGACTGCGGCGGTCGGCCCGGAGACTCCTAAGCCCGGCCCGGGGACTGTGCCAATCGGCCCGGGGACTTCATCGACACAGCAAGCGGCTGCCGACTCCAACCCTCGTCGAAGTCGCATTCCTGACAATTGCAGAAATTGCAGCCCCTTTGTGGGCCCAGCCCATCCTCAAATTCCTGGTGAACAAAGAGCTGCCAACTGATGAGATCTTAGCTCGACAAGTGCAACACCGGGCAGCAGCCTACACCATAGTCAACAGAGAGCTTGTAAGGCGCAGTATCACTGGTGTCTACCAGCGCTGCGTGGAGCCAGAGCAAGGCCAAGCAATTCTCAAGGACATCCATCAAGGTGAGTGTGGCCACCACGTGGCTTCAAGAGCACTCGTCGCCAAAGCCTTCCGACATGGTTTCTACTGGCCGACTGCTCTTGAAGATGCCAAGGCCTTGGTCCAAAAATGCAAAGGGTGCCAGAAGTTCTGCTCCAAGCCACATCAACCAGCTTCTACACTCAAGACTATTCCCATTGACTGGCCTTTTGCTGTTTGGGGCCTGGACATGGTGGGACCATTCAAGACGGCACGAGGCAGCTCGACTCACTTACTTGTCGCGATGGACAAGTTCACCAAGTGGATAGAAGCAAAACCAATCAAGAAGTTGAATGGTCCGACTCCTGTGACCTTCATCTCCGACATCACAATTCGGTACGGCATACCGCATAGCATCATAACCGACAACGGCACAAACTTTGCCAAAGGTGCCTTGGCCCGTTTCTGTGCGACGCAGGGCATCCGACTGGACTTAGCGTCCGTTGCCCATCCGCAGTCCAACGGCGAGGTAGAGCGAGCAAACGGCCTCATCCTGTCCGGCATCAAGCCTCGATTGGTTGAGCCTCTGGAGCGTTGTAACGCCCCGAGACCGATGTGCCAGGTGTCCTCCGCTTATTCGCTGTTGTTGCTTTGTTGTTTGCTTGCGTGTCGCATCTTGTCATGTCATCATGTGCATTGCATCATCATGTTTTTGAAACTTGCATCCGTCCTGATTTCCTCGTTTTGTCCGTTGTCCGTTCTGAGCCCAGTCACACTTGCACGTGCCCGCGGCATGTTCGAAATATTATTTTATGAGTGGCCGAAGAATGTTCTCGGAATGGGATGAGAGTTGGCGTGCGGTCTTATTTTAGAGTAGGTAGGCTGCTTGCCAAGTTTCATCACGTTCGGAGTCTATTTGACGCCCCAACGGATAACTATAGCGGCAATATAGCCGGTCTAACGTCGGACGTTTTCCGTCTCCGGAAACAGTCACCGGGCCTCCCTCTCTTCTCTTCTCTCAGCTCGAGACTGTCTACACAGCCCACTAACTACCGCCGGGTCCATCCTAACCTCTCTCGTCAGCCCGCGGTCCTCCTCGCACGCGCGCCTGAAAAGTTGTCCCGGATCCGACCCGAGCAGTCGTCACCATTGTGTCCGGATCGTCCCCAAACATCTACAAAACGTCTCTGTTTTGTTAATTGGACTTCCTAACATATTTTTTCGCGACCGTCCAATTCCGATATAAGGGACCAAATGCCCCTATACAAAATCCACTTAATATATATAGACCCCTAACCTAATCTGGACAAAACCCTAAAATCTAGGGACTTGTCCCTTCACCCGCTGCCGCAATCCCCATCGAATCCACATCGGGATCCATCCCTCATCCTTCCCTGTCCAATGAAGCCGCTGCTAGCCTCATCCTCCATGGGGATCCACCACGAATCTCTTCCAACAAACCACCGCAGAAGCTCCCTCCTCCCGATCAGCCTCCATGCCTTCTCCCGCCGTCGACCGCGAGCCAGGAGCCCGAGCTCCTCTTCCCGAGCCGCAGCCACCCTGCAGCATCCAACCTCGCCGGCCTCCAGGACCTTTGCTCCTCCTCTTCTTTCTTCTTCCCCCTCTCCCGATTTCTTCCTCTCTCACGCACCTCCCTCTCTCTCAGGTACGCCATGAGCAGCGCCATGGATGGGCTCCTCCAGCCGACGCCAAGTCCCCGCCGTGGCCGCCGTTTGTTCTCGTCGCTGCCTTTCGTATCCCCGCCGAATCAGCCTCCTCCGCGAGCCCTTCTTGCCGGAGCCCCTCGACCTCAACCACCTGCCGCCATGGACCAGCGCCACCGCCGGAGATGCCCCGTCCGTCGCCCGAACCTGCCAAAAATGAGCTCCAGCAGCGTCGCCCTTTCCTTCCCCGCACTCTCCTCGTGTACTTCTTCTCCTTTCTCTCCTCCCCACTCACCCGAGCCTCTCTCTCTCTACCCGTAGGAGCATGCCGCTGCCGCCGGGATCTTTTCGTCGTCGCTGTTGGTCGGATCCATCCACTCCTGCTTCCCGTCGAGCCTCACCGCTTCGCCGGTCCCGTCGAACGCCATCGCCCGAGCCTCCTAGCGCCCGCCTGCCATGGCTTCCTCATCTCTGCTCCAGAGGAGGACGAGCAGCGCATGTGCTGTTGCCTGCGTCGCCCAGATCCTCCGCCCACCGTCCTTCGCCGCCGCGCTGGAGTTTGCGCCGCCGCTGCTCTGCTTCTTTCGAACCAGGAAGAGGACGGACGCCTTGCCTGAGCGCCCGCGTTGACTCTCGCGGACCCGCTGCGTCGGCCTGCCTCCTTCCACTGTCCCAGCTCCCCTAGGCCCGCTCCAGCGTCCAGGGCCAGAGGCCCAGCCACTGTTTTGGCCCGGCCATATAAGGCCCAATGTGAGCAGCCCAGTCCCAGCAGTTTTGGCCCTTGTCTTGTTTTTTTCCTCTAGACGATTTTGTCTATTATCCACCGAATTACAATTTTACAAAAAGCCCCCTAAACTTCATGCATTTAATAACTTCACAACCATGCATCGGATCTAAATAAATTATATATGAAACTTGCTTATAATTTCATATAGTTTAATAATATCCAACTTTCATCTATGTTTAAAATGCTTAAGATGTTGTTTGTTTAAACTTGCTTAATTAACTTGCTAAAATGATTTATTTCATAACTAAATAACCGTAGCTCGGTTTTTAATGAACTTTATATGTAAATGGGGTAGAAACATGCCTAGTTTAACATGATGCACTCATCTTGCATGTTTAATAACTATAAAATATGGTTTAGGGCAGAACAATACCAAACCTAATATATGCATATGGGGATTTACCGAAATTGTTGTTCGTTGCTTCCGGCCTCATTTAAACTTGACTAGATAGGTAGTTTTACTTTACTTCACCCTCTTGCCATGTTTAACAACATTTAATATTGTTGGGTACATAAACGGGATCGAACTAAATAACTTGAATGTGGTGTTTTGTCAATATGCAACGGAGTTGCATATTGAGCTCCACTTAATTGTAGGGTTGATTGCGCACTTTGCCATGCCATGCCTCATTAAACCGGACATGCATCATACTTGATTGTGCATCATCCCATGATTATGTGATGGTTGTTTACTTTGTTGTTTGTTTCTTTCCGGGTTACTTCTCGTGTTAGCTTCGATTTCGTTTCGGAGTTGTGAGGATCCATTCATCTACATCCGTTTGTATTCTTCATGGACTCGTTCTTCTTCCTTGCGGGATTTCAGGCAACATGACCATACCCTCGAACTCACTTCTATGTTTGCTTGCTAGTTGCTCGCTCTTTTGCTATGCCTATGCTACGATACCTACCACTTGCTTATCATGCCTCCCATATTGTTAAGCCAAGCCTCTAACCCACCTTGTCCTAGCAAACCGTTGTTTTGGCTATGTTAACGCTTTGCTCAGCCCCTCTTATAGCATTGTTAGTTGCAGGTGAAGATTGGAGCTTGTTCCATGTTTGGAACATGGATATTTTGTTGGGATATTACAATATCTCTTATTTAATTAATGCATCTATATACTTGGTAAAGGGTGGAAGGCTCGGCCTTATGCCTGGTGTTTTGTTCCACTCTTGCCGCCATAGTTTCCATCATATCGGTGTTATGTTCCCGGATTTTGCGTTCCTTACACGGTTGGGTTATAATGGGAACCCCTTGACAGTTCGCCTTGAATAAAACTCCTCTAGCAAGGCCCAACATTGGTTTTACCATTCGCCACCTAGCCTTTTCTTTCCCTTGGGTTCTGCAGACTCAAGGGTCATCTTTATTTAAACCCCCGGGCCAGTGCTCCTCTGAGTGTTGGTCCACCCTGTCAGCTGCCGGTGGCCACCAGGGGCAACTCTGGGCTGGCCTACCGGAACCTTGGACAATCCGGTGTGCCCTGAGAACGAGATATGTGCAGCTCCTATCGGGATTTGTCTGCACATTTGGGTGGCTTTGCTGGTCTTGTTTTACCATTGTCGAAATGTCCTGTAACCTGGATGCCGAGTCTGATCAGAATGTCTTGGGAGAAGGAATATCCTTCATTGACCGTGAGAGCTTGTGATGGGCTAAGTTGGGACACCCCTGCAGGGATTTGAACTTCCGAAAGCGGTGCCCGCGGTTATGGGCAGATGGGAATTTGTTAATGTCCGGTTGTAGAAAACCTGAAGTTGACTGAGCGAGTCCTGGATTAGGGGGTGTTCGGATAGCCGAACTATACCATCAGCAGGACTCCTGGACTATGAAGATACAAGATTGAAGACTCCGTCCCGTGTTCGGAAGGGACTTTCCTGGGCGTGGAAGGCAAGCTTGGCGATACGGATGTTCAGATCTCCTACCATTGTAACTGACTCTATGTAACCCTAACCCTCTCTGGTGTCTATATAAACCGGAGGGTTTTCGTCCGTAGGACAACATACACATCAACAATCATACCATAGGCTAGCTTCTAGGGTTTAGCCTCTCTGATCTCGTGGTAGATCAACTCTTGTAATACCCATACCATCAATATTAATCAAGCAGGACATAGGGTTTTACCTCCATCGAGAGGGCCCGAACCTGGGTAAAACTTCGTGTCCCCTGCCTCCTGTTACCATCCGGCCTAGACGCACAGTTCAGGACCCCCTACCCGAGATCCACCGGTTTTGACACCGACATTGGTGCTTTCATTTAGAGTTCCTCTATGTCGTCGCCGTCAGGCCCGATGGCTCCTACGATCATTAATGGCGATGCAGTCCAGGGTGGGACCTTCCTCCCCGGACAGATCTTCGTCTTTGGCAGCTTCGCACTGCGGGCCGATTCACTTGGCCATCTAGAGCAGATCGAAAGATACGCCCCTGGCCATCAGGTCAGATTTGGAAGTTTAAGCTACATGGCCGACATCCGCGGGGACTTGATCTTCAACGGATTCGAACCACTGCCGAGCGCGCTGCACTGTCACGACAAGCATGATCTAGCTCTGCCGCCGAACAGTGCCCTGGAGGCCGCACCTGCATCGGCTCCGATCCTTAGTTCGAAGCCGACCACGCTGACCGAGGATGAGCGGTTGGATGCCACCTCGGGGGCTGTGATCCCAACAGCGGTTGGACCGAACACCAGCCCCGTACTCTGCAAGATTCGTGACTCCATGGAGCCGGATTCTTCTCTGAACTCCGAACGCTCCGCGCCTCTGCCGGGCGGATCCGATTGGGCGCCGATCATGGAGTTCACGGCCGCGGATGTCTTTCAGCTCTCGCCTTTTGGCGATATCCTGAAGTCACTGAAGTCTCTCTCTTTATCAGGAGAGCCCTGTCCGGACTACGGTCATCAAGGTTGGGATTCGGACGATGAAGAAATTCAAGGCACACCCACCACCCACTTGGTAGCCACTGTCGACGATTTAACCGACATGCTCGAGTTCAACTTTGACGACATTGACGGTATGGACGCTGATGAAGGAGACAATGAAGAACCAGCGCCTATCAAGCCCTGGAACGCCACCTCGTCATATGACGTATACATGGTGGACGCACCCAAAGACGACAACGAGGAGTGGAAGGACGCACCGAAGGATTGTTCCCTTGAAAAGCAGTCACAGCGGCGACGCAAGCGCCGCCCCAAATCCTGCCTTGATTGAAATAGCGATCACACTGATCCAGCGCTGGAGCAGGGCGAACCGCTGCCAAACAACGGCAATCCGGATAATGAAACCGAACAAACAAATCCTATTAATGATAATGGTCCGGACGACATAACGCCGGACAGGCACTCGGAGCAGCAGAATGCCAGTAAAAGGCTCATTGCCACTGCAAGGAGCCTCAAAAAGTAGAAGCAGAGGCTCAAGGCCACGCAAAACACGCTCCAATTCAGATGGAGCAAAATACTCAACACTGTAGCAAGGTACGGCGACAATCGCCCCTCCAAGAGCTACCCAAAGCGGAAGCTGCTACCCGAATTCGATGAGGAGGCCTCAGATCCCCGACAACCAAATATCAAAGCAGCCACCTGGTCGGATAGACGACCCCTCTACCACCACAGAACGGCATTCAACGCCGCTCACAATACAACACGCGGCCCATGCGAGGGCTCACACCCAAAGGATGGTGCAACAAGATCCATCTATGGACCACGCAAGTGCGCCCCAGCATATAATGCAACACAACAAACATCCGAACAACGCGGCACACCCAGGTACAAGGGTGCGTGCTGGACCATGAATTTCCAGAGGGATTCAAGCCCGTAAACATAGAGGCATACGACGGAACAACAGACCCTGGGGTCTGGATTGAGGACTATATCCTTCATATATATATGGCTCGAGGGGATGATCTCCATGCCATCAAGTACTTACCTCTCAAACTCAAAGGGCCAGCTCGTCACTGGCTCAAAGGCCTCCCCAAAAGCTCCATTGGAAGTTTGGAAGAGCTCGAAGATGCCTTCCGGGCCAACTTTCAAGGGACTTATGTCCGACCTCCTGATGCAGACGACCTGAGTCACATAACTCAACAGCCCGGAGAGTCAGCCTGGAAGCTTTGGAATAGGTTTCTTACTAAAAAGAACCAGATTGTCGACTGTCCGGACGCCGAAGCCTTAGCGGCTTTCGATCACAGCGTCCGCGATGAATGGCTCGCCAGACACCTCGGCCAGAACAAGCCGAGAACGATGGCCGCATTAACAAACCTCATGACCCGCTTTTGCGCGGGTGAGGACAGCTTGCTGGCCAGATGCAGCACCAGCGACCCCAGTACATCTGATGTTAGAGATGGAAACGGGAAATCACGGTGCAACAGCAATAACAAATGCCGGAATAAAGAAGACAGCACGAAGGGCACAGCAGTAAATGCCGGATTCAAAGTCCCTCGGCCAAACCAAAAGACGCCCTCCAAAGGCACTAGGGATGAACTGTCCAGCCTCAACAAAATTCTGGACCAAGTATATCAGATCCATAGTACCCCTGGCAAACCTGCTAATCATACCCACAGAGAATGTTGGGTCTTCAAGCAGTCCGGCAGGCTCAACACCGTACACAAGGGGGAGGATACACCAAGTGAAGACGAGGACGAACCTCCCAAGCAAGGCAAGGGGGAACAAAAGAAATTTCCACCCGAAGTCAAAACAGTAAACGTGTTACACATGATCAAGAGAAAAAACAATACGGCACTCCCAGAAAAATATACCCAAGTGCCTGTCACCGTGAAGTCCCGCCACTGGTCGTCTCAACCGATCACCTTCGACCATCGCGATTACGCATCAAGTATCAGGCACGCAGGATGGGCTGCCCTGGTATTAGACCCAGTAATTGGCGGGTATCACTTCACACGAGTCTTGATGGATGGCGGCAGTAGCCTAAACCTAATATATCAGGATACAATCCGCAGGATGGGGTTAGACCCAACACAAATTCGCCATAGCAATACTACCTTTAAAGGAGTAACGCCAGGCCCATGGGCTCGTTGTATGGGCTCCCTCCTACTACAAGTTATATTTGGCTCCCCCGATAACTTCCGTCGAGAGCTTTTAACTTTCCACATCGCTCCGTTTCAAAGTGGCTATCAAGCACTACTCGGACACGAAGCTTTCGCTCGCTTTAATGCAATACCACACTACGCCTCCCTAACACTCAAGATGCCTGGTCCATGTGGCATCATTTTAGTGCACGGAAGTATCAAGCGATCTCCGCGCGCTGAAGAGAGTGAGGCTGCCTTGGCAGCCGCACACTAAAGGCGCCCAGACCATCAAGAGCATCCAATAGGTCGTCAAGACCTCAGACACAACTAGTCAAGTCCGGCGCCACTACTCATATCGAATAAACGGTCACACCCCTATCTTTCAAAAGTACAAGGGGCTCAACGCACGCAGACGAGTGGTGATTTCTTCTTATCTTGAATTATACATGGTTTCTTTAGAAAACTATCCTTTTGCACGACAACCTTTTTACCTAAATTCCTCTCTTTTATAGATAATCATCGTCCTACACCCGTCCAGGATACGGCACAACGGAGACACAGGCGCAGACATGCAGCAGGGACCCGCCCCAAGGATTCTTTTTAGATTAAGACCCTGCGTAAACCTTTTTTACTGTCTCTTGTTGATACATATCCACCGTTGAGAAGGATGCTGACGTCTTGGCATGTGGCCACGCCAGAACAATGCACGTACCTGGACACAAGGGGCTTCTTACAAAGGCCATTCTTCAGGCCCGGTTTATACCACAAAGACCGAATACCTTAGGGAGTGTTCGGCGTCGCGAGTTTGGCCCTATATGCATCAGCTCCGAATCATTGTCTTTGGTCAAATGTTGGGTTTGCCCGGCTCCTGTGTTTTGGTGCCTTACGTTCCGCTTTACCGGCTAAGGTAGCACCAGGAGAACTACTGCGATTGTGCCCTGGTTCATCCGGACGAGCACCTCAGTAGAGAAAGCCGAAAACTGACTGTCATGATCTAGCGTGAGACTGGTCAACCACTCGATGACCCATGGGAATGTTAGAATTCCTCCGCCTTAACGAAGGGCCGCTTTCCGGCCAGGCATATACGCACCCCGGGATCGGGAGAGTGCGGAGCCACCAGGGGCTATCTAGTAGCCCCACTGTCAAACTCCTATGGCTAAGTGAAAGTGTTAAAGCATTATAGTCCGGTTGCCTCGCTCGCTCCGCTATCACCTCCTTAATAGGACCAAGACGTTGGGTTAAGTGTGAACGCGTGTTTCTGCGAACACCTCCGCATTATATGCGTGGGGGTTGAAGCCGACGACTGCAATCTTTCAGGTTATACACATGTATACATAAACGGCCGCCTAGGAGGCATCACGTTACTTTCAGGCAAAAGTATAAAAGTAGCCTTATAAAAATTTATAAAAGCATTTCGCTTACAATGAGATTACATGTCACTCAAACATAATATTTTTTGAGCACTGGGTCTCTATCAAATGAGCACCCTCAAGAACTTCCTCAAAGTAGTGCTCAGCAGCCCTTCGACCTATGGCCAAATCCTGTGCTGCAACAGTAGTAGCATCCAACTCTGACCAGTATGCTTTAGCATGGGCAATGGCCATCCGTGCGCCTTCTATGCACGCCGACCTCTTCATCGCATTTATGCGCGGCACGACATTGAGAACCTGCTGCACCAAGCTGAAATAGCTGCTCGGTTTTGACCTTCCCGGCCATAGTCGATCCACAATAGACCTCATGGAGAGTCCAGACAACCTATTTAGTTCGGCCCATTCGGCTAATTGGTCTGTCAACGAAAGCGGACGCTCGGGAGAAAGAAATTGTTTCCAAAACAACTGGTCTACTTCACGGCCCATCTGACTCTGGAAGTACTTGGCCGCATCGGCGGCGCTCACCGCCAAATCCATATACACATCCTCCGAACTCCACAGCCGATCCAGAGGGGCATACCGTGGATCTCCGTACTTCCTCTGCAGCATAAAGGACTTCCCGGCTACAATATCCCCGGCTTCCCGCAGCTCCTCCTTCTTTGCCCTCATAGCAGAGCGGAGGTCTTTTCCTGTTGCAGCAGCCTTCTCAAGGTCCGATACCTTCACCCGGTTTCCTTTTCAAGAGCCCGGCAACGGTCTATGGCGGCTTTTAATTCTACAGCCATATTGTCAATCTTCTCATGTCTCTCGCCATGAGCGGCCTTCTCGGCTTGCAACTCTTCGGCCGCCTTCAAAGCAGACGCATTACACGATCTTGCTTGTTCCTTGGCTCGGGCAAGTTCCGCCTGCAAGGCTTCAACAGTGGCAGCTCCATCTGCAGTCATAACATGTTAAAAACACTGGCACCATACTCTTCCTATGTGGCATTTTCCAGACAAGGATACTTATCCTGCGCCTCGTCAAGCCTTTTGTTAACAAGCTCGATGTCGGCATCTGCTGCATCCAACTGCCGTTCTAAACGGGCAAACTGGCTAGTCCGGTTGGCCACCGGAGCTTCCATCTCCTACACATAAAGGCAGTATGGTTATTACCTGGGAATATGATCCTCCGTTCATCATCGTTTCCGACGACAACCAGAGTCTCAGGGGCTACTATCTACACAGGGCACACCTAGCATGTGCAGGACTATTACACATTCCTTTTACGTACCTCAAAGCCTATCAGTAGACTCATAAAAGCTTCATGCAATCCGCTTTCGGCGGACGATATCCTCTCCATCACCATATTCATCAGCACACGGTGATCATCTGAGATGGCCGCTCGCCCCACCAACTCCCTCAGAACGTCCAATCGCACACTAGATGGCACCGGGCTCTTTTGTCTGCTCTCTTCGGGAGCCGGACACTGGGAGCCTCGGCGATCAATAGGATTACCTTCTGGCCTCACCGGACTCGGAGAGGCCCTCCGCGACGACACTTCAGGGTCGCCCGCTTCCGGAGCGGAGGAGTCCGGAGGAGGCGTCTCGCTCTCCATCATCTCTGGAAGAAGATCCCCTAAAGACGGGCTCATTTGAGAGGGGCTAAGGCCCGAACTGCACAAATATATGCGGTGGTTATTTTCTCAGAAGAAAAGGATGGCATATCTGTAATATTAAAGTTTTCGGGTCACTTACGACTCCTGGGAGAATTGATCCCCCCGCGGCCTTTGTGCGGCAGCAGCACCCCCCCCCTCCCCCCCAAGGTAGGGCCCCCAGTGGAAGATTTCTTCTCTCGTTTGGAAGCTTCGGCTTCCGAATCCACGGGTGCCGTCCTTTTCCTTTTCCGGTCGTCTTCCTTCACGGAGACGCTCGCTCCCTCGGTTAGAATAGGCAGCATTGGGGGCCGCGTCCGCCCGCATTATCCTCCATAGTATCTTCCTTCAAGAGATCCGGGCAAGGAGTGGTCTGGAGCATCTTTTCCAATACCGGATTCTCCAAACCCTCAGGGAGGGGGGCCAAACACCGAATCAACTTCGCCTTTGTTAGCTAGTCCTGGTCGAAAAAGCAAACTCTTAGAAATAACTTCATAACGAAGGAAAGATAAAATGTTCGGCCAGAAGATTCCTTACCTGTTCGGCGGCGCGGTTACTACTCAGGCCCACGTCCTCGGTGATTTCCGGACACTCTACTTGAGGTCTGAAGAATAACTTATACATATCCTCATGCGTCAGGCCGAGAAAATTTTGAATGGCACGCGGACCCTCGGGATTGAACTCCCACAAGCGAAGGGGCCGACGTTTGCAAGGCTGGAATTAACGAACCAGCATAACTTGTATTACCGCAACCAAACTGAGATCTTCGTTGAAGAGATCTCGAATGCAGCTTTGCAGTAAAGGCACGTACTTGCCTGGACCCCAGCTCAGTCCTCTGCTGATCCATGACAACAGTCGTGGTGGAGGACCCGAGCAAAAAACGGGGGCGGCCGCCCACTTGGCACTTCTAGGAGTCGTGATGTAGAACCACTCCTGTTGACACAATGCAGACACCTCTGGGATGGAACCTTTGGGCCATGGAGCTCCCGTCATCTTGCGTATTGAGGCGCCTCCACATTCTGCATGTTTCCCTTCGATCATCTTCGGCTTTACTTCAAAGGTCTTGATCCATAAGCCAAAGTGGGGGGTAACCCGGAGGAAGGCCTCGCATACGACAACAAAAGTCGTGATATGCAGGAAGGAGTCTGGAGCTAGATCATGGAAATCTAGCCCGTAATAAAACATCAAGCCCCTGACGAAAGGATCCAGAGCAAAACCTAGACCTCGAAGGAAGTGGGAGACAAACACGACACTCTCGTTGGGTTTGGGAGAGGGGACGGCCTGCCCCCGGGGAGGCAGCTGATGCGACATTTCAGCGGTCAGATACCTAGCCTCCCTCAACTTTTTGATGTCTTCTTCTGTGATGGAGGAGGGCATCCATCAGCCTTGAAGGCTGGATCCGGACATGACTGAAGGTTCAGACCACCTGACCTGAGCTTTGGGTGTTTGAGCTTGAGGCGGGGGAAGAATTCGATTGAGCATGGGAGGGATAAGGTAAAAGCTTTGTCCCTTTATAAAGAGGGTGGATATCAAGCGTCCTCCCCGTGTCCGTTTGGACTTTCCTATGATCTAGGAGTCCTAGAAGTGGTTGGGTTACCCACGCCCGTATTGATGAGAATCCCGTAATAAGGGGACACGAGGCCAAGGAAAACACCTCGCATAACACACTGAGGTGGGTAATTAAACGACTCGAATAAAGGCTTGGCCGTGGTGTGTCACACCATGGAATACGTCAGCAGATTAGATTTGTGTAAATATTATTCTCTCTATGGCAGTATGTGGATACTTATTTTGCAGAGCCGGACACTATCTTTGTGTTTAAGATCTTCTATGAAGTACTTGGAGGAGGAACCCACCTTGCAATGCCGAAGACAATTTGCGTGCTGGACCCGTCAGCATTGAAGCCTGGTTCAGGGGCTACTGAGGGAGTCCTGGATTAGGGGGTGTTCGGATAGCCAAACTATACCTTCAGCCGGACTCCTGGACTATGAAGATACAAGATTGAAGACTCCGTCCCGTGTCCGGAAGGGACTTTCCTTGGCGTGGAAGGCAAGCTTGGCGATACGGATGTTTAGATCTCCTACCATTGTAACCGACTCTATGTAACCCTAACCCTCTCCGGTGTCTATATAAGCCGGAGGGTTTTAGTCCGTAGGACAACATACACATCAACAATCATACCATAGGCTAGCTTCTAGGGTTTAGCCTCTCCGATCTCGTGGTAGATCAACCCTTGTAATACCCATATCATCAATATTAATCAAGCAGGACGTAGGGTTTTACCTCCATCGAGAGGGCCCGAACCTGGGTAAAACTTCGTGTCCCCTGCCTCCTGTTACCATCCGGCCTAGACGCACAGTTCGGGACCCCCTACCCGAGATCCGCCGGTTTTGACACCGACATTGACCTTAATTAAAATACATCAACCGTGTGTGTTACCTTGATGGTCTCTTCTCGGCGGGGTCCGGGAAGTGAACACGGTGTTGGAGTTATGCTTGACGTAGGTTGTTCTAGGATCACTTCTTGATCATAGTTCTTCGACCGTGCTTTTGCCTTCTCTTCTCGCTCTCATTTGCGTATGTTAGCCACCATATATGCTAGTCGCTTGCTGCAGTTCCACCTCATACCTTTTACCCTTCCTATAAGCTTAAATAGACTTGATCGTGAGGGTGCGAGATTGCTGAGTCCCCGTGACTCGCAGATACTTCCAAAACCAGCTTGCAGGTGCCGAGGATACCGAGCAGTTCATGCAACCAAGCTCAAGGAGGAGCTCGATGAAGATCTTGTCCTTTGTGTTGTTTCGTTCTAGTTGATCAGTAGTGGAGCCCAGTTGGGGTCGATCGGGGATCTGTGTAGCATTGGGGTAGTCTTTTTTATTTTGGTTCCATAGTCAGACCTTGTTTGTATCTGGATGATGTAATGCTTTATTCATGTATTGTGTGAAGTGGCGATTGTAAGCCAACTATGTATCTCTTTCCCTTATGTATTACATGGGTTGTGTGAAGATTACCTCACTTGCGACATTGTTTTCAATGCGGTTATGCCTCTAAGTCGTGCTTCGACACGTGGGAGATATAGCCGCATCGAGGGTGTTTCAAGTTGGTAATCAGAGCCTTCCCCGACTTTTGGGAGCCCCCTGCTTGATTGAATAGCTGGCGTTGTTGAGTCTAGAAAATGTTTTGAGTCATTTAGGATTATATATATCGGAGAGTTTAGGAATTCTTTTTACTCCTCAATCCCTTCATCGCTCTGGTGAGGTATCCTGACGTAGAGTTTTGACTCTTCTCTTCTCAAATTTCACTAAAAAAATTTAGGATCACGCGGGTATCTTGGAATTGTTCCGATGGTTTTGTGACGAGAACATTGTTCTTGGTGCCTCCTGACATTTAGGGGTTGTGGCAGTGTCCCGGGGAGTTGAGCTCCGAGGTGTTGTCGTCACAATTTTATCGTTGCAGTTCTGGAATACCTGAGTTTAGTTTCACCGACATCAAAAATCTCTTTTATGCAGTTGTTGGTGAGATAACCTCGACGCCACCCAGTATTGGGGCGGGAGTTCGAGAGTATTGCCATAACTCATATAACGGATGCTCATCGAAGGTTGAGGTAAATGATTTACGAAGGTTTCTTGGTTATGTGTTGAAGGATGGATACAACTGGATGTAGGATTTGCTAGTTTTGGGTGAGATATTATGCTTCCCCTGTATCCCCAACACCTGATTGCATAACCGGAAAGTTTCGGGAGTTTATAAGTGTGAATTCATGTAGCTCTTATGATATCTTTCCGACAGATGTATGATATGAAATTGGGGTTCGACGTCTAGTGGTCCGCCTATCCACAGTTGGTTTTAAAGTGGTCTCCTTGTGTCTTAAAGAGTCCTTGGCTATGCCGACTCGGGGACGCTTCGTATGTAATGTCCACTGCCTTGTACATGATGGTGTTGTACGATCGAGCCCGTGTAGGCCCCACCACGAAAACTTCGGACGAAATCTCTATCATATGTTTGTTCTGGCTTATTCTGCAAGCCAATCCTTTGTTTTGTTTTCAGTTGTGGTATTCAAGTTGCTTCAATGTCAAATGTTGATTCCATACCTTTCCTAAGTGGTGTTCTCATATTTCTATGTGGATACTAATCATTCTTGATCATCGAGAATGTCATGTCAATCCTTTTCAATCGGCGTGTTTCTCTTCAAGTGGATCCGAACATTTCAACACCCGCAAGATCAAGTATCAGTTCTTCTCAATGTTGTTTGTTTCATCCGTCTCCAAGTTGTCTTTGTTTTCCCACCCACCCACCCTTTTTCTTCAAGGACTCAGATTTCTTAATCAAGTATCCTTTGATTCATGTGAAGTCTCTCCATTCTTTTCCTTCATGTTCTTACCCGCTGATTCTCATGAAGATTCTAACGGAGCTTCAAGTTCGTCACTATTCACTTGTTTTCTTCTCTGGTGGATTCAAATCAAGCTTTCGGTGTTGATCTCATATCCCTTTTTCCTCGTTTCAAATACCTTCTTATACCGGTGCACCTCAAAATAACTCACTTCTCGCTATTCATTTGTTCGGGAGTGCTGAAGATATCTCAGAAGGCTCGTCTTGTCTTTCAAGATCAGTTCAACCTATTTCGAGGTTGTTATCTCATTCAAGCCTTTTTATCCAACCGGTGCTATCTCTCTTTCGAGTAATCGTTCTATGGTGTATCTTTTGAGTGGGCCCACAGGTCTTTTCCCAGGATCTTACCTGACTCTTCTTATTTTCCCGGAGCTATCCTCAAATTTCTTTTCGAAGTTTGACATAAGAATGATTTATCATCAGTCAAATGTCTTTCTCCAAGATATTCCAAATTCTTTTCATCATTGGTTCAACTTTTCTATTCTTCTTTATTCCGGAGTGTCTCAACAATTCACGGTGGTGTTTCTCATCGTCTTTCTCATCATTTGAAGACCGAAGAAGAGCTTTACCTCCATATCTTATCCGTTCTCTCAGAGATTCGTGGTTCTAGTTCAAGGCCATCCTCTCATAATTGTTTTGATCGCGAAAAATTATTTTCCTTCCTCCGGAGCCCATCATTTCATAAGACTTATTCATTCTCAGCCTTCAGCTATCATTCTCCAAATCTTACCGATGCATTGTTCAAGTATTCTCTAATCAGTTCATGATCTCTTCGTTCTCATGTATCTAAATTCCCTCAAGCATCTTCATTCGTTTTCTAATTCTTCCCGGTGTTTCTTTATATTTTCTTCATTTTTTTTGAATTCTACCGGCGGCTCTTCAAAGATTCTTCTTCCTTCATTATAATATCAATTGACTCTTTCTTTCCAATCCTACCGGTGGTTTGTTGAAGACCTTCTCAAGTTTGCGCTATATCTATCTTAATCCTTTCTACGAGAATAAGTAATATGCCAAATCCGTTGATTGTCATCAATTTAATTGGTGAAGGATAAGTATAATGTAATTCTTATTCTGGTTTCATCGAGTGAACTCAATTCCTTATTCCGAAGGTTCATCAAATTCTCGATTGCGATTGTGTCAGCTTTTCTTTTACCGGAGTTCCAAGCTCTTTCAATTATATCATTTCAAAGCTTCATTTAATCATTGCAAGGCTTCTCCCGGAGTTCTTTTCAATTTTACCCTTCCTTTTGATCATATTTTTGTTACCGGAGTTCTTCATGAAGGTTCTATATGATGGTTCATCAAGGATTTAATTCCTTCTCGAAGTGTTCATCGAGATTCTTTTCTATGAAGCTCAAGTTTTCCTCATATTGTAATCTGGAGTGTAATTCTTTCTTCCGTATCATTGGAGGTGGTATTATGTCATTCTTGATAATTGAGTTTCATGTTTCATGATTCACATGTTGTTAGGAATGAGGTATTTTAAATCCATCAATCTCTTCTTTGAAATTATCATGGGTTATATTTCACCTAAAGCTTTCCCTAAGGATTGTTGCTATTATGGTGCTTATAAATGACCCAAGTTCTTTTATCCTCCTGGTGAAATAAGTTTTTTGTCTCCTTGTTCATATCAATAAAATCTTGTTTCCATTTATGGCAGGTTTTCACCTCAAGTTCTTGAGATGTTTTCCATAAGCCCTCAACAAGCATGTTCTTTTCGTTGTTGGTTTCCCAACAACTCCGTTCAATCCTTCTTTTTAAGGATGCTCTCCAAAATTCATTTCAAGCAGAACTTGTGGTCTTCTTCTCTGTTATTTTGGTTCCATTCTTATATTTATTCCGGAGGCGTTGTGATGATGCTCTCTTCACTCATCATCTCGTATTGTGAAGTTCATGTTCTTTCTTTTGCTTATCCATCCAACCTGAGTGTCGTGTTTTCATTCGAACTCTCTCATCTTATCAAATTTTGACTCCCTTCTCAACCGGGGTGCTGCCTGAGATCTTTCTTACCCCTTGTTCCATTCTTTCAATAGTTCCAGAGGCAGTGTGTTGTGATTTCATCAAGTATCTTCTCATCTTATCAAGTTCTTATTCAATCCTCCTTCTTTTCATTCGGAGTGCTGCCCGAATTTGTTCTTCCTTGTTCCTCTTCCCTACCGGAGTGCTTTCAACTTTGTTATTCTTCGTTGCATTCTTCTTTCAATGGCTTAACCTTTTCAAGGCTCGTGGTTTCATTCGTTTGTCAAAGAAGCAACTTAGCTTTACCTCTTCTCTCCTCTTCCGTTTCCCTTCGGTGCCATTCTAGATCTCGGGACAAGATCCTCTCGTAGTGGTGGAGTGTTGTAATGCCCTGAGACCGATGTGCCAGGTGTCCTCCACTTATTCGCTGTTGTTGCTTTGTCATTTTCTTGCGTGTCGCTTCTTGTCATGTCATCATGAGCATTGCATCATCATGTTTTTGAAACTTGCATCTGTCCTGGTGTCCTTGTTTCGTCTGTTGTCCGTTCTGAGCCCAGTCACACTTGCACGCGCCTGTGGCATGTCCAAAATATTATTTTCTAAGTGGCCGGAGAATGTTCTCGGAATGGGATGAGAGTTGGCATGCGGTCTTATTTTAGAGTAGGTAGGCCGCCTCCCAAGTTTCATCGTGTTCGGAGTCCGTTTGATGCCCCAACGGATAACTATAGCGGCAATATAGCCGGTCTAACGTTGGACGTTTTCGGTCTCCGGAAACAGTCGCCGGGCCTCCCTCTCTTCTCTTCTCTCATCTCGAGACCGTCTACACAGCCCACTAACTACCGCCGGGTCCAACCTAACCTCTCTCGTCAGCCCGCGGTCCTCCTCGCGCGCACGCCCGAAAAGTTGTCTCGGATCCGACCCGAGCAGTCGTCACCATTGTGTCCGGATCATCCCCAAACGTCTACAAAGCGTCTCTGTTTTGTTAATTGGACTTCCTAACATATTTTTTCACGACCATCCGATACCGATTGAAGGGACCAAATGCCCCTATCCAAAATCCACTTACTATATATAGACCGCTAACCTAATCTGGACAAAACCCTAAAATCTAGGGACTTGTCCCTTCACCCGCCGCCGCAATCCCCATCGAATCCACATCGGGATCCATCCCTCATCCTTCCCTGTCCAATGAAGCCGCTGCTAGCCTCATCCTCCATGGGGATCCACCCCGAATCTCTTCCAACAAACCACCGCAGGAGTTCTGTAATGCCCTCGATGCGGCTATATCTCCCACGTGTCGAAGCACGACTTAGAGGCATAACTGCATTGAAAGCAATGTCACAAGTGAGGTAATCTTCACACAACCCGTGTAATACATAAGGGAAAGAGATACATAGTTGGCTTACACTCGCCACATCACACAATTACATAAATAAAGCATTACATCATCCAGATAAAATCAAGGTCCGACTACGGAACCAAAATAAAAGAAGACTACCACAAATGCTACACAGATCCCCGATCGACCCCAACTGGGCTCCACTACTGGTCGACTAGAACGAAACAACAGAAAGGGGAAGATCTTCATCGAGCTCCTCCTTGAGCTTGGTTGCGTCACCTGCTCGGTAATGTCGGCACCTGCGAACTGGTTTTAGAAGTATCTATGAGTCACGGGGACTCAGCAATCTCACACCCTCGCGATCAAGACTATTTAAGCTTATGGGTAAGGTAAAAGGTATGAGGTGGAGCTGCAGCAAGCGACTAGCATATATGGTTTCTAACATATTTGCAAAACAGAGCGAGAAGAGAAGGCAAAGGCACGGTCGAACAACTATTATCAAGAAGTGATCCAAGTCTACTTACGTCAAGCATAACTCCAACACCGTGTTCACTTCCCGGACTCCGCCGAGAAGAGACCATCACGGTTACACACGCGGTTGATGTATTTTAATTAAGATCAAATTCAGGATTTCTACAACCAGACATTAACAAATTCCCATTTGCCCATAACCGCGGGCACAGCTTTCGAAAGTTCATAACACTGCAGGGGTGTCCCAACTTAGCCCATCACAAGCTCTCATGGTCAACGAAGGATATTCCTTCTAGCGGGAAGACCCGATCAGGTTCAGAATCCCGGTTACAAGACATCCTCGACAATGGTAAAACAAGTCCAGCAAGACCACCCGCTGTGCCGACAATCACGATAGGAGCTAAACATATCTCGTTCTCAGGGCACACCGGATAAGCTAAGCATACGATAGCCAACGTAACCCAAGTTGCCAAGGGACGGCCCAGCACGGTGCTCTGGGTTGGGCCAACACTTAGACAAGCACTGGCCCGAGGGTTTAAAATAAAGATGACCCTTGGGCTGGCCTAACCCAAGGGAAAGGCTAGGTGGCGAATGGTAAAACCAAGGTTGGGCCTTGCTGGAGGAGTTTTATTCAAAGCGAACTGTCAAGGGGTTCCCATTATAACCCAACCGCGTAAGGAACGCAAAATCCGGGAACATAACACCGATATGACGGAAACTAGGGCGGCAAGAGTGGAACAAAACACCAGGCATAAGGCCGAGCCTTCCACCCTTTACCAAGTATATAGATGCATTACTTAAATAAGAGATATTGTGATATCCCCACAAAATATCCATGTTCCAAACATGGAACAAGCTCCAATCTTCACCTGCAACTAACAACGCTATAAGAGGGGCTGAGCAAAGCGGTAACATAGCCAAACAACGGTTTGCTAGGACAAGGTCGGTTAGAGGCTTGGTTTAACAACATGGGAGGCATGATAAGCAAGTGGTAGGTATCATAGCATAGGCATAGCAAAAGAGCGAGCATCTAGCAAGCAAAGATAGAAGTGATTTCGAGGGTATGGTCATCTTGCCTGAGATCCCGCAAGGAAGAAGAAATGAGTCCATGAAGAAGACAAGCGGACAAAGTTGAACGGATCCTCACAAACGCGTCATAATAGGAACCAACCCGAAGAACCAACACCGGAAAGAAGCACACAACATAGTAAACAAACAACACATGAACATGGTATGATATGCGGGATGCGGTATGCAATGCATATGCATGATTGCAAAGGAATGATTGAACCTGGCCTCAACTTGGAAATCCAAGAGTTCCACTGGAAAGGTGAGGTGATTTCGGTTGAAATCGATATAAAGATCGCCGGAATCGAATGCACGGTTTGGAAACGGCAAGCAAAACAAATATGGCACTGGTCTGCGATTAACAGCAAGTAGCCATCTAAATGCATCAAGATAAATATGCTACAGTACTCAAACATGGAAACAAGATACGTGGCAGGGATCCACTCAAGATGCTTGACAAAGGATGAACACTGAGCTATAGCTAATTCGCTGATTAACAGGTTCAAACAAGCATGGCAATAGTGCAAATGATAACAGGTTTCAGACTTAGTGAAATTAACACAAGTCTGGGATTTATTATCAGGAAGCATACTTTGGAGCATGAAAACTATATGCTACAGGAACTTAACATGGCAAATCATGGCATGGCATGAAGCTACTCAAAGCATTTAACAAAAATCTCTTAGTGACCTTGAGCCAAAAGGGATCAGAAAATAAAATTGCAAGCATGTGAACATGGCAAAAACATAAACAGATCTCAGACTTAGTGAAAAACTGGAGCATGCAAATCAGTTAACGAGTAGGCATGTTTACGAGCTCGATGCACTCCCTACAGAGCATGGCATGACAAACTAAGCATACACCCATCAAGAATACACGGCATAGAAGCTAGACATGGCAAGAACAACAACATAGCATGCACGGATCAATAGCAAAAACCTCGGCAAAATCGCTAAACAAGTTAACAATCTGCCAGGAACATTTTGTGGCAAAAGTAGAGCTCGATTGACTCAAGCTAGGGTACTCCATAAATTCAAACAAAGACATGGATGGATAGAACAGCACAATGTTAACAAAACATCCTTACTGATCATCCTCAAAAGAGGCACGGATCACGAGCAAACAACATGAACATATGGCATAATAACAAAATCAGGACAAGGACTTAGTGAAATTCTAAGTCCCTGAAATCAGCATAACCGAATACGCTACTTTGCAAGCTTGTGCTAGTCACCACAAATATCACAAAAATACATGGCAAGCACCTCTGCAAAGATGGCATGGCATATAACAAAACACATGTAGAGCTCAACATCATAGCATGCACACATTAATCATGGCAAAAATGACAAAATGCCATTTGCTAAAACAGATCTGACAAATTCATCACATAGCCCTCTTCCAACAGCATTTCGGGCATCAAGATGAGCTCAAATGAAAAAGTATGCAATGGGATCAAATGATGTACTCGTCGAGACGAACACTTTGATATGCTACACGCTCAAAACGGAGCCATGGATGATGAGTTATGATGCGATGAAAAAGCCTAAAAAACAACCGATATAGGGACTTAGCAGTTTCACCTCGCGAGAAACGGGACGGGGAGGACCCGAGACGGAGGGATCCGGTGCTCGGGGTGGCGTTTGGTTCCCGGGGTTGGTGGATCTCATCCACCTTCCCCGGATCCCGCGAGGGAGGAGGACTCCGGCAAGGTAGCCGTTTCCGGCGATGGCCGGCGACGAGGGCGCGGGCGGCGGGCCTCCGGCAAAGGTTGACAGCGGCGGCGCGCTCCGTGAGGTGGTGCGAGGCGACGAGCGTAGAGGAGGCGCCGGATGCGGGCGGCAGCGCGAAGGGCATGGCGGCGGGCGGCGGCGGGCGTGGGGAGCACGGGCGGCATGGCGCCGGCGATGAGGCGGCGAGGTGGCGAAAGAGGCGGGCGGCGGCACCCGAGGTGGCGGGGACGCCCAGGCGCGGGGCGGCGGTGGTTCGGGCCCTGCGGGCCGGATCTAGGCCGCGCGGGCCCGCGGCGGCGGAGGAGAGAGGAGGTCCGGCGGGAGGCGACGTGGCGCGTTTTGGTTGGCTGCGGAGGCAGGAGAGGGTGACGTGGCAGCCTTCGATTGGCCGGAGCGAGGTGGCCGGCGGCGGTGGACATGTCTGGTGTGGCACGGACATGTCCGGTGGCGCGAGGAGGAAGACGCTAGGGTTAGACTGCGCGGAAATTTCAGAGAGCACAAATATATTGGTAGAGGGAGCTAGGAGAGTCCAAATGAGGTGCGGTTTTCGGCCACGCGATCGTGATCGAATGACCGAGATGATGGAGGGGGTTTAGGTGGGTTTTGGGCCACTTTGGAGGGGTGTTGGGCTGCAACACACACGAAGACTTTTCGGTCCCTCGGTTAACCATTGGAGTATCAAACGAAGTCCAAATGGCACGAAACTTGACAGGCGGTCTACCGGTAGTAAACCAAGGCCGCATGACAAGCCTCGGTCCAATCCGAAAACGTTTAACACCAGCACACGAAAAGAGGTAGAAAGGGACACCGGAGAACATAGGAGCGCCGGATTGCAAAACGGACAACGGGGAAAATGCTTGGATGCATGAGACGAACATGTATGCAAATGAAATGCACATGATGACATGATATGCAATGCATGACACGCAAGCAATGACAAGGCAACAACAGCGAATAACTGGAGGAAACCTGGGACATCGGTCTCGTTGCGTTACAAGCTCCCTCCTCCCGATCTGCCTCCATGCCTTCTCCCGCCGTCGACCGCGAGCCAGGAGCCCGAGCTCCTCTTCCCGAGCCGCAGCCACCCCGCAGCGTCCAACCTTGCCGGCCTCCAGGACCTCTGCTCCTTCTCTGCTTTCTTCTTCCCCCTCTCCTGATTTCTTCCTCTCTCACGCACCTCCCTCTCTCTCAGGAACGCCATGAGTAGCGCCATGGACGGGCTCCTCCAGCCGACGCCAAGTCACCGCCGTGGCCGCCGTTTGTTCTCGTCGCTACCTTCGGATCCCTGCCGGATCAGCCTCCTCCGCGAGCCCTTCTTGCCGGAGCCCCTCGACCTCGACCACCTGCCGCCATGGACCAGCGCCACCGCCGGAGATGCCCCGTCCGCCGCCCGAACCTGCCAAAAACAAGCTCCAGCAGGGCCGCCCTTTCCTTCCCCGCGCTCTCCTCGCATCCTTCTTCTCCCTTCTCTCCTCCCCACTCACCCGAGCCTCTCTCTCTCTCTGCCCGCAGGAGCATGCCGCTGCCGCCAGGATCTTTTCATCATCGCTGTTGGTCGGATCCTGCCGCCCCTGCTTCCCGTCGAGCCTCACTACTTCGCCGGTCCCGTCGAACGCCATCGCCCAAGCCTCCTGGCGCCCGCCTGCCATGGCCGCCTCGTCCTTGCTCCAGAGGAGGATGAGTACCGCCTGTGCCGTTGCCTGCGTTGCCCAGATCCTCCGCCCTCTGTCCTTCGCCGCCGCGCTGGAGTTTGCACCGCCGCTACTCTGCTTCTTTCGAACCAGGAAGAGGACGAACGCCTTGCCTGAGCGCCCGCGTTGACCCTCGTGGACCCGTTGCGTCGGTCTGCCTCCTTCCACCGTCCCAGCTCCCCCAGGCCCGCTCCTGCGTCCAACGCCCGAGGCCCAACCACTGTTTTGGCCCGGCCATATAAGGCCCAATGTGAGCAGCCCAGTCCCAGCAGTTTTGGCCCTTGTCTTGTTTTTTTCCTCTAGATGATTTTGTCTATTATCCAGCGAATTACTGTTTTACAGAAAGCCCCCTAAACTTCATGCATTTAATAACTTCACAACCGTGCATCGGATCTAAATAAATTATATATGAAACTTGCTTATAATTTCATCTAGTTTAATAATATCCAACTTTCATCTATGTTTAAAATGCTTAAGATGATATTTGTTTAAACTTGCTTAATTAACTTGCTAAAATGATTTATTTCATAACTAAATAACCATAGCTCCGTTTTTAATAAACTTTATATGTAAATGGGGTAGAAAAATGCCTAGTTTAACATGATGCACTCATCTCGCATGTTTAATAAATATAAAATATGGTTTAGGGCAGAACAGTACCAAACCTAATATATGCATATGGGGATTTATCAAAATTGTTGTTCGTTGCTTCCGGCCTCATTTAAACTTGACTAGATAGGTAGTTTTACTTTGCTTTACCCTCTTGCCATGTTTAACAACATTTAATATTGTTGGGTACATAAACGAGATCGAACTAAATAACTATGTGGTGTTTCGTCAATATGCAACGGAGTTGCATATTGAGCTCCACTTAATTTGTAGGGTTGTTTGTGCACTTTGCCATGCCATGCCTCATTAAACCGGACATGCATCATACTTGATTGCGCATCATGCCATGATTATGTGATGGTTGTTTACTTTGTTGTTTGTTTCTTTCCGGATTACTTCTCACGTTAGCTTCGGTTTCGTTTCAGAGTTGTGAGGATCCGTTCATCTACGTCCGTTTGTCTTCTTCATGGACTCGTTCTTCTTCCTTGCGGGATTTCAGGCAAGATGACCATACCCTCGAAATCACTTCTATCTTTGATTGCTAATTGCTCGCTCTTTTGCTATGCCTATGCTACGATACCTACCACTTGCTTATCATGCCTCCCATATTGTTAAGCCCAGCCTCTAACCCACCTTGTCCTAGCAAACCGTTGTTTTGGATATGTTACCGCTTTGCTCAGCCCCTCTTATAGCGTTGTTAGTTGCAGGTGAAGATTGGAGCTTGTTCCATGTTTGGAACATGGATATTTTGTTGGGATATTACAATATCTCTTATTTAATTAATGCATCTATATACTTGGTAAAGGGTGGAAGGCTCGGCCTTATGCCTGGTATTTTATTCCACTCTTGCCGCCCTAGTTTCCGTCATATCGGTGTTATGTTCCCGGATTTTGCGTTCCTTACGTGGTTGGGTTATAAAGGGAACCCCTTGACAGTTCGCCTTGAATAAAACTCCTCCAGCAAGGCCCAACATTGGTTTTACCATTCGCCACCTAGCCTTTTCTTTCCCTTGGGTTCTACAGACTCAAGGGTCATCTTTATTTAAACCCTCGGGCCAGTGCTCCTCTGAGTGTTCGTCCAACCTGTCAGCTGCCGATGGCCACCAGGGGCAACTCTGGGCTGGCCTACCGGAACCTTGCACAATCCGGTGTGCCCTGAGAACGAGATATGTGCAGCTCCTATCAGGATTTATCGGCACATTCGGGTGGCTTTGCTGGTCTTGTTTTACCATTGTCGAAATGTCTTGTAACCTGGATGCCGAGTCTGATTGGAATGTCTTGGGAGAAGGAATATCTGTCATTGACCGTGAGAGCTTGTGATGGGCTAAGTTGGGACACCCCTACAGGGATTTGAACTTTCGAAAGCCGTGCCCGCGGTTATGGGTAGATGGGAATTTGTTAATGTCCGGTTGTAGAAAACCTGAAGTTTACCTTAATTAAAATACATCAACCGTGTGTGTTACCGTGATGGTCTCTTCTCGGAGGGGTCCGGGAAGTGAACACGTTGTTGGAGTTATGCTTGACATAGGTTGTTCTAGGATCACTTCTTGATCATAGTTGTTCGACCGTGCTTTTGCCTTCTCTTCTCACTCTCATTTGCATATGTTAGCCACCATATATGCTAGTCGCTTGCTGCAGTTCCACCTCATACCTTTTACCCTTCCTATAAGCTTAAATAGTCTTGATCGCGAGGTTGCGAGATTGTTGAGTCCCTGTGACTCACAGATACTTCCAAAACCAGCTTGCAGGTGCCGAGGATACCGAGCAGTTGACGCAACCAAGCTCAAGGAGGAGCTCGATGAAGATCTTGTCCTTTGTGTTGTTTTGTTCTAGTTGATCAGTAGTGGAGCCTAGTTGGGGTCGATTGGGGATCTGTGTAGCATTGGGGTAGTCTTCTTTTATTTTGGTTCCGTAGTCGGACCTTGTTTGTATCTGGATGATGTAATGCTTTATTCATGTATTGTGTGAAGTGGCGATTGTAAGCCAACTATGTATCTCTTTCCCTTATGTATTACATGGGTTGTGTGAAGATTACCTCACTTGCGACATTGCTTTCAATGCGGTTATGCCTCTAAGTCATGCTTCGAAATGTGGGAGATATAGCCGCATCGAGGGTGTTTCAAGTGTTCGGCCGGCTATTGGCTCGACGAGCTGCCGGCCGTCCTCTGGAGCCTGCGCACAACTCCAAACAAGTCAACCGGCTTCACACCCTTCTTCCTCGTCTATGGTGTCGAAGCTGTCATCCCAACTGACATAGAATTTGACTCCCCTCGAATCACCATGTACACCAAAGAGGAAGCAGAAGAAGCACGCCAAGATGGCGTCGATCTGCTGGAAGAGGGCCGGCTGTTGGCACTCAGCCGGTCCAGCATCTACCAGTAGAGCCTGCGCTGATACTACAACCGGAAGGTCAAGCCGAGATCTTTCCAAGAAGGAGACCTTTTGCTCCGGCTGATCCAGCGAACAGCCGGCCAGCACAAGCTCTCAGCACCTTGGGAAGGCCCTTTCATCATCAGAAAAGTGTTGGGCAACGACTCCTACTACCTGATCGATGCTCAAAAGCCCCGAGCACACAAGAGGTACGACTCCGGCAAAGAAACGGAGCGGCCATGGAATGCAAACCTCCTCCGAAGATTTTACAGTTAATGCAGTATGTACCATGCTACCTTTTGTATTAAAGTACGAAGACCTCGGGCCCCCCGAGAAGAGCTCGGGGGCTTCCCTCTTTTATCTATATGATAAGAATTATGCCTATGAGTATGTTATTATTTGTTATGCTGTTGGGCACCGGGTTCGAGTAGTCGGCCCGGGAACTTGCCGCCTTATACTATGGAATGACTTCCTGCAGCCGAACAAGTAGTGTGTGGCACTTAAGCCGTCTCCTGTCAGAAGCCGCAGCTCGCAGAGCGACTGTCTGGTGGGGAGGAGTAAGGTAGAATGGGTGTCCACATGAAAGATGGCTAACGACTCCAAGCATGTACATAGTTTAAGCTGGCTTCCAGCCTTTTACAACCGACTCTTGAGCAGCCGGCTCGCCGTTTTCTAATTAACTTGCTAAAAACTCTAAACGGCTAAGTACTTGCCTTCCCAAAGAAGCTAAGTACTTGATCCAGCAATAGTCCGCAGAGCGGCTATCCGAGTGGCAAGACGGCAACCAAGGGATGGCGGCAAAGGAAAAAGCCAAAGAGCAATAAGCAAGAAGAGATAGAACACGGAGAAATATTTACATAAAAAAGGCCCTTGGCTGAATCTTCAAAACAGAAGTTCAAGATACACCCCACGGGTGGAATTGCGCAAATTAACAAGTTCATCGAGACTATTAAGTAGATAAAAAAAAGATGAAGTGGCAGCCTAGGAAACTACACACGGATTCGGAGGACCGGAGGGGTCGGCGGTGCCAGTTGCCGGAGCGGCCGGCTGGTTGGTCTCCGCTTGGTCACCTCTGGCAACAGCTGGCTCGGTTGGGCACGGCTCGTTGCTAAAGGCACGGTCGAGGTGGGGCTGGCCGTCTGCTCCGACCTCTGGCGCCTCCTCCTCGTCTCCTTCCTCCTCCTCGCCTTCTTCCTCGCCACTGGAGTCCATCACCTCCGCCGAGTCCTCGTTGTCGTCCAGGTTCAGCCCGAACCAATCCGGCGGCGCCTCCTCACCGTTCTCAGCCAGCTCTGGGACGAAGACGCTGGTGTCGGTGTATTCGGCGATCGATGATGTGCGCTTGACGAGATCGTCTTCCACGACCGCCAACTCCACCTGAGCTTCTAGCCGGAACGTGGCTAGCTGGGCTAGACTCAGCCCAGGATACCACGCCTTGGTGAACTCTAAGGCCCGGCGCACTCCAGCCCGGGCCGAAGAGCCCTTCCAGGCCTCAAGGCGGCCAGCCGCTACCTCCAGCCAGTCGGCAGTCCGACTGGGGGTGCGCAGCGCCTGCATATCCGGCCACAGGGCGGCAATTGCCTGGGTGCCGACATATTGAAGCCGGCGCAGCATCCGGTGAGCCAGCCAAAGGCGGGCCTCGATGCTCAGGATCTGCTCGCCAAGAGTTCGGGGGGCGTCGGCGGCGATCTGTGCGCCGTCCGCCCTCCGCCCTTCGCGATCCGCTTCGATGGCTTGGTTGGCAGCGACCGAGTGGCTAGGGAAGAAGTCTGCCAAGGCAGAAGAACAAAGAACAAGATTAAAGACTAGAGGTCGACTCAACTAGCAGTCAGCAGCTTAGAAAAGGAAAATGAGGGGAAGCTCACCGTCGACAAGATCTTCGATCGCATGGAAGCCGGAGACCAGCGTCGCCTCCGTGTCGGTCCAGGAGGAGCGCTCGAACGCGAATTCGGCAAGGAGGGTGGTCTCCTTGTCCTCTGCCTCCTTCTGGGCCTTCTTGAGCAGCTCCTTTTGCTCCGCCAGCTGCGTAGCCAGCCTATCGCGCTCCTCCGCCAGCTGGCCGCACTCCTCCTCCTTGACACGCAGCGCAGTGTTGGCCTCGCCCAGCTGCTGCTGCAGGGCAGCGTTGGCCTCTGGAGTAGAAGAAGAAAAGGTGACAGTCGCCAACTAGGAAGAAAGGTCGCCGGGGAGATCCAACCCGAATGCTCAGCAGTCGGCCTGAATCTCGGGGACTACAGCCCGTGGGTGCGCCAGCGTGCCCCCACGAAGAAAGGAATCATCAACAAAGAAGAATAGTCGCCGGGGAGATCCGGCCCGACTGCTCATCAGTCGGCCTAAATCTCGGCGACTACAGTCCGCGGGTGCACCAGTGCGCCCCCGTAGAGAAGGAAGAGGACTCACCCCGGCTGTCCGAGAATTCGGTGGTCCGCTTGGCCAGCTCATCAACATTGGCGTTGAAGGTGGTCACGCGAAGATTGTGGTAATCCTGCAACGAAATTTCAGACAAAGTGTTGGTACTTGGAACTCGCCGATTAGAGTTCCGAGCCGCCTGCTCAGCAGCTGGCCCGAAACTCAGGGACTACACCCAGTGGGTGCGCTAGCGCGCCCCCACAAAGAAGAACAAGAAACATAAACAAAGAAGGAAGGACACGTACCCAGATGGCTGCTCGTGACGCCAGATACGCCTTGGTGCATTCCTTGATGGCATCGCCCTCGGCTCGGAGCTTGGCTTGGACGTCCAGAAGCGCCCGGTTCAACGGGCCCGTCCCACCTCCCCGCACCCACCCAGTGGGCGCAGCGCTCGTCGCCTCGTTGTCCAGGATCGTGGACCTTGTGGCACCGTCTCTAGAGGGCACGGTGCCGAGGCCGCCTTCGCGCGATGGCGGCGTGTCGGCGTGCCGACCTTGAGAGCCAGGCCCGTCGCCACCATGTTTTTAGTTGGTGGTACACGCGGGTCCGCCGGCTGCCCGCCTGGCGCGCTCCCGGACGGCGGCGGTGGCGGCACGATTACGTCCGGCATGGCGATGTCGTCGTCGTCCCTCTCCATGATCGGGTTCTCGTTGCCGACTTCCCCAGTCTGCGCCGTGAACTCCGGTGGTGGCGACGCAGAGTTCAGAGGGAGGATGAACATCACCGACTGGAGGTGTGCGGCTTCTTCAGCACGCTTCTTCTCCGCGTCGGCGGCCTCGGCTTCCGCCAGCTTCTTCAGGGTGGGCGGCTTCCCGCTCCTCATGCGCATCCCGCGCATTCCGCTCCGTCGCCTCCCGAAGGTCGGCTGCCGGATCAATCCGTCGGGTGGTGCAGGAGGTCTCCGCCGACTTCATGACGGAGCCGGCGGCCGACTTCTCAAGAGAGATCGGGGCCCTAAAGTCAAGAATGTAAAGCAAGGGAATCTCAGACGGAGTCAACAAAGAAAAAGCGAAGGTGCAAAGGAAGGTAGCACTTACGCAGAAACCAGCTGTGGCATCATCACCACCTTGCGGAAGCAGTTGGCCTTTGCGGCCGCTTCGTCCCGCTTGGTCACTGCGGCTGAGCCTTGGGCTTCTTCGGCCGGCTGCCGAACAGGCTTGTCCCGGCCCTGCGCTTCTTAGCGCGGCCTTGGGCATCCGGCGCGGCGAATGAGCTCGCGCCCGGCTGGCCGGCTCTTGGCTGGTGGTGCGGGGCGACCTCCTCGTCATCATCAGGCCAGTCCTCGAGATTGGCCCCAAGTCTCGGGCCACCCACTGTGCCGATCCCTCCCTTGGCGTCATCCTCCGTGGCCGCCGCCCCCAAGTCGGGGTCATCAACGTCGCTCTCTGCTCGGTCGGGGAGGAATTTGCGGTCTGGCCCCACGGTGCCGGCTGCTGGCTAGAGGAGGGGGTTTTGACCAAAGCCGACTGGTCAGATCGGACAAGACGGACTCGGCAACGAAGAAGTCAGGAGAGTCAAAAAAAAGAAAAAAACGACTCACCAGAGGCTGAGGGGCGGCACGTGAATACGGCTCCTTGCCGAACTGCCACTCTTCTTTGAGGTCGCAGATCGCAAGATAATTCACCATATAGGCTACCTCCTCGTGAGGCATTTCCTTGGTGCACATCCGACTCGGGTCCCGATGCCCGCTCATCTGGCAAATCAGGTGGGGCTATCTTGGACTGGGAGCACTCGGCGCGCCACGAAGGCGGCAAGCAAATCCGGCCCGGTCAGGCCCTCCGACTGCGTCAGCGTCTTGGCCCGATACGACAAGTTGGGCTGCCTCCGTGCCGGTAGGCCGGCTACGTAGGCCGGCAGATTGACCCAGTCGCCCTCTGCGGAGACGTTCTTCACGTAGAAGTACGACCGCTGCCACATCTTCACCGACTTTATCAGCTTGATGGAGAGAAATAGGTTGTCGGCCCCCAACCTCCGCATGGCGATGAACGTGCCGCACTGAGCTGGCACGCCTGCGGCTTGGGTGCCAAGCTTGGAGTATAAGAACTCCCCCCGGAGCTCGATGGTGGGGACAACGCCGAGGAAGCCTTCACACAAGGTGACGAAGGCGGACAGTAGCACCACCGTGTTGGGGGTGAGGTGGTGCGGCTGGAGACCGTAGAATTCAAGAAAAGAGCGGAAGAAGCTGCTCGCCGGTAAGTGAAGGCCGCGGAGGCAGTGCGAGCGGAAGACGACCCGCTCGTCCTCCTGCGGCGCCGGCGAGATTTCCCCCCTCCGCGCGAGATGGACCCGCACAAGGTCCTCGCCGGGCAGCCGACGCGTCTTGTGGAGGAAATCGACGTGATCGTCGTGGACCTCCGAACCGTCCCAGGTGCCGGAGTGCGCCGTAGGGGGCGTCATGGCGGAGGAAGAGCTCATTGTGAGTGGACCACCGCAGCGCTCGACGTAGCTTGAGGCGCAGCGGCGAGAGGGAAAAGAAGAAGAAGTATGAGGAGGATGGGCGCGCGTGCTCCGCCGCTCCCCCCCTACTTATAGACTCATGGGCTGCGAAGCCGAGGGTCCGGCTGTGGGATCTACTGCACCCACTACCCCATGGCCCTCACGCTTATCGCGCAAAGTTACTGCGCAGTAACTCCGCGGAAACCTCAACCGTCCACCCTGGCCGCAGCGGATCCGCTCGCGCGCCGAGGCGCGGTAGTGGTGGGCCCCACCTGTAGGCATGTCCCGTCGCGCATGTGGGAGAGCGGACTGGCCCGGCCGCTCATTGCCACGTGACGGGCCCAAAACGGGCGGCGGCCTGGAAGCTTAGCCAGTACGCCACTGGGATCCCGCCGAGGCGTTCGAAAATTTTGGACGAGTCAAATTGGGCGAGGCCGACACCTGCCAGTCAGCCCGACAGAAATCGAATGAGGTTTTCACCTCAAGCACTCGGAGAAAGAAACTGTTGAGGCTCCTTTGATGATCGTTCGCGGCGCCTCATCAGCTTCGAGGACTACTGTCGGAGTAATGGGCCACGGGTACGCTAACCTGAGGCCCAAAACCTTTCAAGACATCGGGGCTGACTGCACCCCTCGAGACGCCAGATGAAGAGAGGCCTTCTGGAGGACGGCTGAAGGAACAGTCGGCTGCCCGCATGCAGCCGAGTCCTAGAAGCGAGGTTAAGACCGACCGACTCCTGCCTGGCGGCTTCCAGAGAAGCCGGCCACGGGGAGTCGGCCCACGGTACCAACAAAGCACATGCCCTTATTAGGGGAATGGCACGGGTAGTGGCAAGAGTAAAGCCCACTCCCTCCCCCTTTTCAGGAGATGGCTAGGCCACAGTGCGCTGTACCAACAGAGATCTCCATCTGGAGCGACATTGTTGCCATGCCATCCCTAACATCAGCAACAGTGGGCGGGGTCCTATGCCCACGACGGCCTGTCAGTACGGTCCACGGATGACGGGCCTTACCGGTTAGCAGGAGTCCAGAAGACGGCAAGAGCGCCACCAGTCGGACCCCTAGGGAGCTGGCTCCCGGGAGTCGTCCTGCCCTTCCCACGGGTTCCCCGCGCCATTAACCAGACGAGACAGGGAGTGGCTACAGTGATCTCCCGCCAGACGGCGGGGCTGTAGCCACGACCCCATGACCAAGCCTGCGTCATTAGAAGCACGACTACAGTAATCAGCAGCTGGCAAGACCCGCAAGCAGTGGGTACGGCCTGTCGGCTCCGTACTAGACCAGTCAGCGGGGCCCACCAGTCGGCGGGCCCCAGCAGTCGGCGGAAGGGCCGGCAGGCGAAGAGACTGACGGCTGGGCCCTGCGCCCAGTCAGTTTACCATTGTACCCCTGGGGGGTAGGCCTATATAAACCCCCAGGGCACCAATGCAAAGGGTCCCGACCCATTAGAACTAGACCAGATCATAGAGTGGGGGGGGAGAGAGCTAGCCCTTCCTTCTCCTACCTTCAGCATACAGCTCGAGGAGCGCCCTTGTATTCACTTTGCCTTAGTGATCATGTGGAGACCCCGCAGAGCAGGACTAGGGGTGTTATCTCCTAGGAGAGCCCGGAACTTGGGTAAAGTACGCTGGCGTTTGTGTCTACGCCTCATCCCGTTTCCAGGCACCGGCGACGTTCTACTCGCTCCCACCATGATAAGCCATCCATTGGCATATGTCGCACCCAACCCTCGACACCTGCCTAGCGCCCGCCTGGCTCCAGTCGTCATGGCTTGCGTCACAGAAACCTCGCGAGGTGCCCCTCGCCTTGATCTCTCCGCCCCTCGCGAGCCAGCCTAGTGAGCGCCCTTGAGGAGGTCTTGCGTCATCTGCCTCGTGAGGATCTTGAATGTTTGCTGGTGAAGATGGGCCGTACAGGGCCGCTGGTGGAGACACGCTGCGGCCCACAGGCAGGCAAGTCTGGGGACCCCCATTCCCAGAATGCCGACAGTAATTGCCATGAATAACATTACTTACACATAACTCCTGGACAAACACTTGCAACTGGCATTTTCCTTCATCTTCAGTATAATATTTCCATGATGGGAAGATATGCACATAGGATTTAAAAAAATCAAATGCAATAGATGCTAAACCATGAATGGCTGGTTGTGCTTCCTCCATAGGAATAGATGTACTAACTTGTGGAGTTGGGGTTCGCTGAGGTAGTACTAGTGCTTTGGGCACTGGAGCTGCCTCACTAACTGCTCTTGTTTGGGAGCTCTGTGGTGAAGATGGTGTTGTGTCAACAGGAACTAGGTTACTATCAGCTGGGGTTGGGGTTAGATTGGGTGAAGCTGGTTCTCTGTCCATCGCAGTAGGGGTACAATCTGTGAGAGTCTGGGTTATGTGTGGTAGGGCTGGTTCTCGTGCATGTACAACCGGGGTGCTATCTCCACCAAGAGGTAGCACTATTTTATTTGAAAACCATGTTTTTACTCTACTAGATACCAATGTTGGTGATATCGCTTATCGGGAACTTATCGGTCGACCCATGATAAGGGGTAAATCAGCTATTTTATCAACATATCGGCTGATTTATCGCCATATCGGTTGATTTATCGGCCGATTTAACTTATCGGTCAGACAACAATAAGCGATAAATCGACCGATTTATCAGAATATAGGAAGATATCTTGAATAGTGCTAGATACTGCCATCACCCGCTCCAATTCAAATGGCTATTAAACAGGAAACGTAGTTGAATGTACAGACAATGTATGAGAGACATATGCAATAGATAAAAAGAGGGCATGAAATAGTTGACATCTATATTGTTTAACTAAAACGAATAGCATGACATAATATCACATATATGATGTCTATCTAAACTAGATAGCATAGCATAACATAATTCAAAGATATGATGACTAACTAAATAGGATCACATGACATAATTCACATAGATATTATCTAAGTAATCATTATCACATGATTTAATTCACATATGCGATTTATATGCTAAGCAGAGGGCATTCACATATATGATGTCTAAACTAAGAACATGGTGTTGAATATTGTGTATATGATGTCTAAACTATGCAAGGCAAGACACCATATGATTTATATGAGCAGTATAACTGTGCCAAGTTAGAGCATACACCTTGATGGGGGAATAGGACTGGTCATCTGTCTCTGGATCCATCTCTGAGGAGTTATCGGGACCCAGCAAGGAATCTACTTTGGTAGGTAGCACTGTCTGCTCTGAAGGCCTTGTTTTCACTCCAGATTTTTCATCACCCATTCAAGTGGCCGATTCACAAGAAGAGTAATTTAATGTACAAACATTGTCGACAAATGGAAATGTAATGAAGAAAAGGATGGGCAAGGTATAATTCAAATATATGATGCCTGGTTAAACAAGATGGCATTGCACATTTCACATGTATTATGGCTGGCTAAAAGACATGAGACCGCATAATTCCCATATATGATATAGAAACTAAACAAGTGGCATTACAAAACATGTCTAAACTAAGCAGATGACATATATGATGTCGAAAGTAGGCACAGCAAGGCAACATATGCATGATATGACTAACATCATCATGCCAAGTTAGAGCAAACACCTTGGGGGGGGGGGGTAAATAGGAGTGGTCAGCTATGTCTGAATCCGCCTCAGAACATATATCTTCCTCTGGATTACAATCTGGAGAGGGGCAGGGTTTGCCATTGAACCCACCATGGCGGTATGTCTGCATGAAATTGTACAATACCTGGTTGTGTACAATATCTAACATGCATACGAAAAAAATATAGTCAGATTATGTAAGGAGAGCATGCAGAAATCTAGAGTGATGGTAACAACCAATGGATGGATCCAAAAATAATGATAGCAGGCTGATGATTGCTTTAATTTAATAAAAATACAGATGATGATTGCTTTACTATTTGTTTCCCACCCAAGATGAACAACATAGGCATACCCTAGGTGAACCAGATATTAGACAGAAATACTATTCATTGTTGCCTCGATATGTACCCCACAATTAATTTTGAACTCAAGTTGAACATTAATTTGGACCTAACTTGGAGTCTAAGAGGTGAACAAGACGATAAAGTAGCAGCTAATATCAAGCAATGCATAACATAAGCAGGAAAAAAAAGAGTGCGACCTCTCTGTGGACCCGTGTACTCCTCAGGTTCATCTGCTGAGTCGATGATGGTGATGCCACTGCGGTGGGTGCCGGCGGCAGGGAAGGAGATCTGAGATGGCGAAAGATGGTCAGGAGTCGAGATGTCTGGTTTGGTGGATGCTTCTATCGATGGAGCAGCTCAAGTGAGGTGGACAACATCACGGCAAGAGCAGGACAAACCACACAAAGTTTTCTTCGACACCTACCTGTAACTAAAGTAATTCTGTAAGGGCAACTTTGGCTTGCATGATTCTAAAAACGCAGGTATAGGAACAACATCGGAATAGGATAGGAATGCACATTGGAAACAGAGTATTTGTAAACACAGGATTTCTATCAACTTGGATGTTTGGTTCACCGGAATTGGAAGAGCAGAGGAATGCAAAGAAACACGGCCAAATTAAAGTGAAACCATATGAAAGCGTGTAAAGTTAGAATGTTATTCTGCCACTAATGCACTTGGTCTTGATTTCATGCATAGGATTTTGAAAAGTAGGTCCAGGTGGATATTTTGCTCCATTCCTTTCAACAAAATGCATGAATAATTGAATAGTAGAGTGCCATAGGAAAATTTCCTATTTCTGTGTTTTTCCTTTGAACCAAAATAGCCCTAAAGGATCGATACACTACAAAAAAATACACTTCCGTGATGATACGTGTTTGTCATAGTAGGTCGCGTTTTTTATCATGCATGTACATCCATGACGATTTTATGACAGAATCAAGATAGTCATACTTGTGCTGTTGTAGAAGTGTTCCATGACATTACCAAAATTATCATCACTGAAGTGTCCACTTCCATGACGATAAATCGCACATCACAGAAGTGCTTTCGTCAAGGGTGACCGACACATGGCATCCACCCGTTAACAGCCCCAACCAATGGGTATTTTCCACGTGTAAAATCATCATTGGCTGGAGGAAACACATGTCAGCTCATTGTTGGGACAGATGTCATCCACTCATTGGACGGAAGGCACCTATGATACGTTGACACATGGCACGGCCCAACAGAGGCCCATTCCTGTGAAAAGGCCAGCCCGTTTGACTTGGTCAAAAGGTGGCGGGCTGGCCCATGGAAAGCCTGTTAACGGCCTGTTTGCATATAGCCCATTTGCAGCCCGCTAACCCAAGGCCCGTTACGCCCTATCCGAATTAGGCCCAGTAGCGTCATCTGGGCCATCCAATATGATTCCAGCCTGTTTTCCTTCTGGAGCATGTATGGCCCATGACGTCTTTCGGCCCATATGAGGCCCTATGTAACTCTTGGCGTATTAACGGCCCGTGGTAAAACTGGCCTGTAATGAATAGTGTATCACTTTACACCAATTAACGGCTCGTGGTGAAACTAGCCCGTAATGAACAATGTATCACTTTATACCCATTAACGGTCCGTTATTCCATTGGGCCGTTTCCAGCCCATGTTATCTTTCAGCCTTTTCAAAGCCCATTTATTCTTGGGCTCATTTCCAGCATTCGTTTACTTACAGCCCGTTACTGCCGTTTTATGCTTATGGGCCAAATTCAGCCCGTGGTTACAGTCGGCCCATTTGTGGTTTGTTACTACGTTGGGTCGTTTTCATAGCGTCATAAAATACGGCCTATTAACGATGGCCCGTTATGGTCGGCTCATGAACGGATGATTCGAACTCTAGCACATTTAGGGCCATAATGCGGTCTGTTTGGCCCATGTTTGGCCAATCAATCATACGGCCCATATAAGGCCCATTGATGATACGGCCCGTAGAAGGCCCATTATTTCTACGGCCCGTAGAAGGCCCATAGTTCCTACGACCCGTAGAAGGCCCACTGTTTCTACGGCCAGTAGGAGGCCCAGTGTCACTACAGTAAATATTAGCCCATGGTTATTGTGGCCTAGTTTTGAAAAATAGGTTATTGCAGCCACTAGCTAACCATGGAAAAAGAACTGCAATGACTACAAGAAAAAAATAAACAAGACAACAAGGAAATAAATGAGCAAGCAACTAACGCTAGGCTATCAAGGATATTACACATATTACATCCACTTGGCATCAAAGTTCGCCACCAGTACAAATATAGGGAACAAAGCAGCATATCATATACACTGGTTGTCAAAGTTGGCGACCAGCGCAAATAAATGCCGCAGCAAAATAAATCCAGAACTGAAACCAGTTCAGAAGATCTCAATAAACAATATCCTGGGTACCCATAATTTTGGCAAGATGCTTAGTGTGACGCCCCGAGACCGATGCTCGAGAAGACTTCCATATGTTCTGGGTTTCACCGTGTGTTTCATTTGTGACTGCCCTTTTATTTTTGCATTACATCATGTCATCATGCCATCATCCCATAAATCTTTTGCAACTCAACTAAATAAATGGCATGGATCTTGGATCCATTTAAACCGAGGGAATTCACATGGTGATTCTCTTTACAACATATCCTCTCGATATTTAGAGAGCTATAGTAAATATTCCAATTATTTGGATTTACCGCAAACACACTTGCAAAATATCCCAATGCCTTTGTTATCTTAATTCTTGGTCTCCAACATTGCCATATATTCTTTCTTCATTTTCCGGAGCTCCACCAAAAATCCGAACATTTTTGGACACCTCAAATTCCTAGCCCTTGTTCAAACTATTTGAATTAAATTCAAATGACTTTGAATTAAATCCTTGCAATCATGCCTCTCCTATTTTTCTTGGAACCAGCGCATTTTTGCGAGTCCGGGAATATTATCTGCGTGCGCTAATTCTTTCCCTAACCCCTCCATCTTTCTTTTCTTCTCCACTTTTGTTTTCTGCTTAGAAATAAGGGAGAGAGAGGAGAGAGCCCAGCAGACCGGCCTCTAGGGCCCGCCCTAGGCCCAGCCGCGCCCCTGCCTAATCCCTAGGAAAACTACACTTGCGCCTCCTAGCATGTCGGCCCACCTAAACACCTCCTAACCCTAGCCAGCCTCCCTGATCCCACTTCTCTCCCTCGATCCCTCCTCCAGCGCCGCCTCCCTCGCAGCACCTCGCTCGATCCTTTCCTCCCTCCTCTCGTTCTCTCGCTCGTGTCGCCACCCGCAGGAAAGGAGAGGAATGGCCGTGAGCTCGCCTGCCCGTCCCCCTTCGCTACTAGCGAAAAGCCTAGCAGCAGCGCGGGTTTTGGGCCTCTCAGTAGCGCGGGCACCGGCGCTACAGCTAACGTATAGCAGTAGCGCCTGTTGTCCCACGCTACTGCTATACATGACTAGCTGTAGCGCTCTTTAGAAAAGGGCGCTGCTGATTTTATCTGCAGCGCTATTTACTGGGAAGCGCTACTGGTAAGGCAGCGCAACTGCTAAATTTTTCCCCTCGCTACTACTAGTTTTATTAGTTTTTTTCCCTGCATATTTGTTTTGTATTTGTTTTGTATTTGAATAGGCTTTATACAATAATCTTTAGCATATCATACACATACAAATGTAATCATAGCATATACATACAATTAGTCTCATCAAATCATGTCATCATCATAATCATCATCCAACACAAAGTGGTCTCTCATCATCATCTCGAAAATAGCGATACAAGTCTCGATTAGTGGCGGTTGTTCGTACGATGCAGCCTATTTGAATGCCGTAGCATCGACGTGCTTCCTCAGGTGCCTTTGGCTCAAAATTTCTGTCATCCACCTTTGTGACCACCAGTCTAGTAGTCCTGAGTTTGTTAGGAAGTCGTTGCCTCTTTGCTTTCGGTTCTACACCGGCTCCACTCCCGAGGCAGCGCCGGTCTCAGTCTCAGCGCCGGTCTCGATGCCGGTCTGAGTCTCAGCGCCGGTCTGAGTCTCAGCACTGGTCTGCGTGTTGGTCTCAGTCCCCGATGCCACCGGTGGGCCCAGCAACAACATCGATTGATTGTTGGCAAGGCTAAAAAATTCGTCTGCCGCCCGGTAGATGTCGTCGCAATCACTAGAACCCTGTCCTTCATCGTTGCTAGCCATGTTTCCTATGATTAAATCTAGTCAATTAATTCTAGACCTAATAAAATGAATAATGACATAAAAAGGCCTATTGTTTTGCAAGAGTGTTGACTTCCTTCCTGGTGCGGCAAATCCCGGGCACTCGATATGTCCTAGTTTGTAGCACAAGTCATGCCGAAATTCACGGAAAATTTCGGCATGACCTTTGCTAAAAATTGGACAAATCAAGAACCTAAAATTTGCCAGAACAGAAATGAATCAACATTCCGGCAAAACATAGGCCACTCGGCATCATTCCCTGGAAACAACAAAGCCACTTGGGCACAATCGAACAACTTCAATGAAAACATATAACATGAGCAAACACTTTTGAGGAATTTGCATATAATATGGTCACTTCAATGAAAAGATATAATCTACAATAATGGAATATGCAAATGAACATCAATGACATATATCATATAAAAACAGTCTTGTTTTTTGTTTACATAGCAAAAATTAGTTTGACCAAGTTTTTGAAAAGAAAAACAATTCTGTTTTTTGTTTATAGCTAAGTGCCATAGCTACTGTTTTTTATTTATAGCTAAATACTTTTGTTTTTGTCTAAAGCTAAAAGTCTAGGAACTCCATTTTCTCTAACCCTTCCGACCTCACCAAAATTTCCACAGCAAGACCTTAGTACCTACACCCAATTTCTTCAAAAATATTCAGGTCCATAGTCCAAATAATTCAAATTTCATTTGAATGAAATTTGGACCAAATTCAGGTCCGTAGTACAAATTTTTTTTATAGCTAAGTGTTTGTTTTTTATAGCCTATGTTAATTTAAATCTAAATGCTACTATTATTTATATACCCTCTATTAGTTTAAAGCTAAATGGAATTACTGTTTAGGCATTTTCATAAAAATTGCCCTAGCTAATTTCGTAAAAAAATTGCTAATCATTTTTCCTAAATGCTATAAAATGCCTACTGCCCTAAAAAAATCTAGGGTTCATGTGAACACCTAGGGTTCATATGAACACAGTATCAACATATATATGAATGAATTGCCCTAGTAGAGAGAGAGAGGAGGGTAGGGGACAGGAGAGGCAGAGCCTTACGGTCGTCGGCGAGGGCAGGCTCTGTCTCGAGCGGTGGTGGTGAGGTCGAGGGCGGTGGCGGTGAGCTCGAGGGAGGTGACAGTGAGGTCGACGATGGCCTCGGGCGGTGTCTATGAGGTCGAGTGCGGCCTCGGGCGGCGGCGGTGTGGTCGAAGGTGGCCTCGGGCGGTGGCGGTGTGGTCGAAGGTGGCAGGGCGACGGCGGCGATGGAGCAGTTGGGGGATAGGGGGCGGGAGTAGAGAGGGGGGAAAGGACTTAGCGAAATTTTGAGCCCGGGCTGCCTGGATTTGAGTGTTAAACTAGCAGTAGCGCGTTTTGCTGAAACGCACTATAACTAAGATAGCTATAGCGTGTTCCAGAGAAACGCGCTACAACTATTCCTTTCTGTTTTATTTTTATTTTTCTTTTGTTTTATTTATATTTTCTTTTTTTTCATTTCTCCTTTTTCTATTTCTTTCATTTTCATTTACTTTTCTACTTATTTTTCTATTTATTTCCTTTTTCATAGTAGTAGCGCTCTATAGCATAAACGTGCTGCTACAAAGTTTTTAGCAGTAGCGTGCTTCTGGGTGAACCGCTACTACTATTCCTAGCCTACCGGCATTAGTGAGGGAATTTTAGTAGTAGCGCTTTTCTGTGGAGACGCGCTACTGCTAAAACAATGGTTGTAGTGTGGTTTTCTAACAAGCGCTACTACTAAGTAGCGCTAGTGCCGAGTTTTGACCAACGCTACTGTTATACCTCTGTGTATAAGGTTTTCCCTAGTACACTAGTGCAGAACCGGGCAATGAGTTGTTAAATCATTATAATTTTGTGTTCTCAATTTAATTTAGTGATTGTTTTACATTATAACGAGTTGTTAAATCATTAGGTGATTAGTTTGACTGGATGCGTGGATCCTAGCTAAGTCATCAAGTATATGTCATATCCATATTATATATACTTGATCACCTACTTAAGTGATCGAGGTAATATGGATATGGCATATACTTGATCACTTAGCTAGCTAGAATCCATCCAGTTGAAACTAATATGCAATTTCTTTCATAAATGATATAATAACTCATCATCATCATCATATTAATTAATATAAAAACTCTTGCATCATATATATCATCACCAACGGTTTTCATAGCAAACATATCGTCGAGTTCAACATGGTAATGATATTATAAGTGTTCATAACACCACAAAAGCAAATCACTCTTTGAGATTAAGTTCAGGACGAAGAACACGGACATGAGAGGACAAGTACTAAGAGCATGAACTAGCTAATTAATCACTCCTGCTGCTCTCTCTCAGGTAAAATAGCATAGAACATGTATAGCTTTGCTGATTCATCATATTGGAGCATGCAGATGAACCTATCTCCTAATTGTGGGTTGCGCTTCTGACTGTTGCCCCCTAGTACTTCTCTGTGATCGTTCACAATTTTGCTCTAGTCTTTTACTATTAAGCATTCCTCGCCATTAGAAATCCTGAATGCACTAAAGTGCATTGTAGGATATCTTGGCTGTAAGCTAACAACATTCATGGTACCTTTAGTCTCGATCCAATCAGGCACAACATTCATCGGGAGTCCCTGTTGAAGAACATCATATAGTAACATACTTAGCAATGAATTTTAGCTTAAAAAATAATGTATGCAAAAGATGCACTGAGGAGAAATAGTAGAAATCTTACGATCTTTCCTAAATATATGTGACTGTAGTTCAGTACGAACACTATTGGTCGCACGTTTTGAGTACTAACATTTCTAAGTGCAGCAAAGAAATTTGTCTTGACAGAATCAAGATCCTCAAGCCATGAAACATAATGACTTGTCTCCTCGCAGTTTAGTTCAGCCCCGAGACAGTGGACGGTCCTGTCTACCAAGCGCCGGACATGTTTGCTTGATTGGAAGTAAGCTGTCAATATAAGTTGAGATCTATTAATTATCCAACTGGTTCAAATAATCTCATATCGAAGACATAAATATGGTTGAGAAACTCACATAATGGTAGAACTAGAGGCATCTGCACATCGACCCAGATGTCTCTATTACCTTCAATATCATCTTCCGGACGAATATCAAAGGTGATAACCATATCAGGCTCAAATGCATAAGCCTCGCATAGTGCTTGCCAAGTTTTGCATTCAAAATAGGTGTATGTGTCTGCATGGTATAATTTGACATTGAAGGTATAACCATGCTCGGTCTTCAAGTAAACTCTTTTTACCTCCATAGTTTCGTTAGGACTGAAACCTATCTTATCCAAGACAAAAATTCTTGCATGGTAGGGGATACACTAGTAGAATAGTGAAAAATTAAAATTAAAAGTTGAAGCAAATGAAGCATAAGTCATGCTTGATTACAAAAAAGACTTGTCATTGTGACTTACTGTATCCACTTCGAAGTTCTCATCCAGCTTGATGCTGAAGCGTCTATCCTCAACTAGAAAATTTCTGCCGCACAGGCCGCGCTGGTCTTCGCAGTATTCGCACATAATGAAATCGTGTTCGTCGTCAGACGACATTCCTATGTTCATAGGTGAAACTTTAAACACTTATTAGTTCTTTTAATTCAACTAATTCTGTTAATTCAACTATTTCAACTAATTAATTGAAGTAATTCAACTAAACTAGTTCTATTAATTTTCTTACTAAAAATAAGGTAGCTAGTTCTATATAATAAAATGTTAATTAGATAATGAAATCTCATATAACTAAATTATATATATATCTAACATATAATTTATATCTATTTCATCTAACATTTGACATTAATATCTAACATATGTTCATATATAGGTGAAAACATTAAACACTTACTAGTTCTATTAATTCAACTAAATAAACTAGTTCTATTAATTCAACTAAACTAGTTCTATTAATGTCTTACTAAAATAAAGTAGGTAGTTCTATATAGTAATATTTTGATTAGATCATCAAATCTCATATACCTTAATT